>NC_090277.1:45802500-46102500 GCF_040414725.1 Anabrus simplex
CCGGCGTCAAATATGAAAAGGTGGGATTTGAAAACAAATGTTTCAAGTTCACAAAAAAAAAAAAAAAAAAAAGAAGAAGCTAAAATCGGGAGAAATAATAGAATAATCAGGAGGCGGGAAAAGCTGTCGAAAATAGGCAGTCTCTCGCCTAAATCGGGAAAGTTGGCAGGTATTAAATCGTTTGTTCTTGGACTTTGAGTCATTTATGTGCGTGTTTGTTTTTTGTCATTATTTTTGTTCTTTCGAAGGAGATGTGCAGACCTATTTTAGCTGTTTGTTTCTCTAGTTCAAGGATTTGCTTCCTTGCTTCCTCCATTGTTTCTGCAAACAAGACCATACCATCCGCAAAAAGCAATACAATTGATTTCGTCGCTATAGGTGCAGAGTGGGTCTCGACCCGTAAGTGCCCACGGCTGGACCGTGGTCCAACAGCTCTGCACTACAACCGGTCAACCGAGCAGAGGAAGGGTGGCCACGGCTCTACCGTGACTCTACACCTCTGCATTCGGAAGACGGGATAGAGCTGGCTCCAACCACCGGCTGTCCTTAGAATGGTTTTCCGTGGTTTTCCATTCCCCTGCACTAAGGCGAATGCCGGGACAGTTCCTAGTATAGGCCACGGCCGCCCACCCCCTCACCTTCTCCGAGCATCTCCTTCACCGTAACAAATCACCCGGCCTGAAAGACGGCGTTACCGTCCAAGAGACCCGCCTTCCCCTTCAGGGGAGGAATGAAAACATTTTGTTAAGAGTAATAACAATTTATTTAATGTTTTTCTGTTTGCAAACTCGTCTAATTCCACTCTTTATGTCCGGCTCCATGGCTAAATGGTTAGCGTGCTGGCCTTTGGTCACAGGGATCCCGGGTTCGATTCCCAGCAGGGTCGGGAATTTTAACCATGATTGGTTAATTTCTCCAGAACGGGGGCTGGGTGTATGTGTTGTCTTCATCATCATTTCATCTTCATCAAGACGCGCAGGTCACCTACGTGTGTCAAATGAAAAGACCTGCATCTGGCGAGCCGAACTTGTCCTCGGCACTCCCGGCACTAAAAGCCATACGCCATTTCATTTCATTTCATTTCATTTCATTTCATTTCCACTCTTTATATATTTTTTCCATTCTCTACACTCTCGAGCGCACAGTTGAACAACAACGGTAAGAGCCCATCAACATGTCGTACTCCCGTTTTTATTTAACTTTCGAAAACTAGCTTCTTATTTATTTATTTATTTATTTATTTATTTATTTATTTATTTATTTATTTATTTATATGAGGGGCTGCCTGGCGGAGGCGGTAAAGGCGTGCTCGGTTCGCCCGGAAGGACGTGGGTTCGAATCCCCGCCAGGAAGTCTTAAAATTTAAGAAACGAGATTTCCACTTCCAGAGGTGCATATGACCCTGAGGTTCACTCAGCCTACACCAAAAATGAGTACCAGGTTAATTCCTGGGGGCAAAGGCGGCCGGGTGTAGAGCTAACCACTCTACCCCATTACGTGCTGCGGTTAACAATGGTGGAAGCCTTTACATTCCACTCCTCCAAGGGCCTTCATGGCCTGTACGGAGGTGACTTTGTCTTTGTCTATTTATTTATTTATTTGTTTATTCCTCAGTTGACAGAAGACTCTCTTTTCGCCGTAATACATTTGTTACGAGTGTTGCTAGAGTAGGACGCAGCACATCTGGCCGAGATCGACAAGTTCATTGAAGAACTTGCCTATGTGTGTGTGTATGTGAACGAGCCACAGCTGTTGTGAACGGATAGAGCCCGAGGGGCAGTAGCTCAACACACCGCACACATACACTCTCTCCCCTCCCCCCTCCCTGTACGCGGCTTGCCACAAGCCTCGCAGCCCCACCACCGCACCACGAGTTCAAACCCCCTCGGCGATTATCACACCCCCTCATCGTGCTCCACGTACAGCCACAAAACACCCGCCGACACCGGACGGGGCAGCCACTCAACTACTTGTTGCTCTGACGCTCCATGGAGGTTGAACCCACGCCTGAAAGCCAATTAACACTTCCAACATAACACCTTTACATCCCATAACATTGGAGAATTTTGGACTCGTATAAAACAGGACGTAACTTATGAACAGAAAACAGTTTTCAGACAGAAAAAAGGAAATGTTGAAATAGACAAGGCTTATTGGGTTCTGGTAGGTATATTGTGGTGATGCTTGTTGCTTAAAGGGACCTAACATCTAGGCCATCGGCCCCGAATGGTACTGTAAGGTAAGGGTGCATTCTGCCCGAAGGTAGGTCCGAACCTCCACAGAGGTGTGCCTGAGTCGGAGTTTACGAACGGTAAGGTAGCCAGTTCCTTTCCGCTCCTCCATTCCCTTACCCCCTCACCAAAACAGCGCGTGGCAACCCATCCACTTCTTAACCACGCCCAATGTTGCTTAACTTCGGAGATCTCATGGGATCCGGTGTTTCTAACACGGCTACGGCCGTTGGCTCCTAATGGTACGAAATGTGACGAAATGTAAAGACAATTAATAATAATAATAATGTCGTGTGACTATTACTAGCCGATTGCAGCCCTTGTATGGCAGACCCTCCGGTGAGGGTGGGCCGCATCTGCCATGTATAGGTAACTGCGTGTTATTGTGGTGGAGGATAGTGATATGTGTGGTGTGTTGCGCCCGTTTTCAATACGAGCTCATTGAAAGCGTATCCTGGCATCAAGTATATTTATTCTCTAAAGAATGGACAAGGAAATAAATCTTATACAGCGAACAGAGAAAGAACCCTGGGTTGACGTGCAAGTGTTTTCGACAAGAGGTTAAAATGCCAACCCTGCCATAAATTCTCACGAGGACTGACCGGGAAGGACAACAGTCGGGTTGGGAGCGAGGAAAGACAATTGACCAGGAGGAAACAATACACTCGATATCCAGCTTCACGGTAAAAAGTAGTGTGACGGAAGTATCATAAAAACAATTGAAAAGGAACGCAATTGAGCCAAGTGATGCACTCACAACAGATCTGAACTAACGTCAAAATACAAAGTGGAGGCTCAGAAAATATGACCAAGCTCGTACAATAGTAGAAAGTTTAACCCAAGCTCGCACAAACAGGGGAAGAATCGAATTCAGTGCAAGGAATCACCACGAACCAGCCAATGAGGAAAAGCGTCATGTAAATTATCCCTGTAGGATTGGTTAAAGGCAAGAGAAACCAAAATGATGAATACACTGGAGGGAGAAAACCGAGTTGATAAATTTAGCCGCGCAGGACATGGAAAGGCACTCTTTAATCCTTAGTGGTATCGTAATTGCAGTTGTAGCCTTATCGACATCAGAATTCATAGTACTATCGGTCTTAGCATCATTCGTCAAACAGTTTATTTCTCGTTCATAGATTGTCAGACTCTTGTACTTGTGGATCGGCACGCGAGTTCGTGTTACTTTGAACGTCTCACTGGTACACTCTACATATTGACTGGTGACGTTCGTATTTACAGACAGATGCATTGAGACACTGTCATATCGTAGTAATATTTAGATATCACTTTACCTCGTGTCAGAGAGTTGTCTAGGTACTCTGAATCAAAGTTCGTGAACGCAGTTATCTGAACTTATAAGAAAATAACAACCAGAGAAACAGTTATTTTTAATCAGTGTTACCATTTTACAATCGAGTCCATTGGAACATGCGCGACGGTGGAAGGCTATTGTTCACCGCATAAAGAGACTAACGGGGCTTGACCGACGTCGAAGTCCAAATCGTGTCCCGGAAATACAGAACAGTGTTAATTGGCAGTGCGGGAAATGTTCTGTCGGGCGACCGCGGCGCGAACGAGAGGGGAGACCCATGAACTGTGAGCAGAGGGAGAGAATAGACAATGTTAGCACCTAAATTTAATAACATTACAAATTGTAGGATGCTATAGTAGCCACACAAACTCAGGAGCTCAGTTACACATAGCTCATAAGGTGACCGTAATTTTATAGTGTCACTAGACTACCGACAAGACAGCAGTGTACGAGGTACTCCGGAGACGCAGCCTCAGGAGCAACCTATCCAGGACGAGGGCGCGACAATGGAGACCAGCAGCTGGACCACAGGGGAGACGGAACTGAGATCTGGACATCCTACGCCCACTACAATGATGGCCTAAATAGGATGGGGTTGTCCGATCCGAAGCAAGGAGTGACCTGAAGGCTGAGTAGAAAACATACCATTTTAACCATGTAGCACTTTACGTAGATATTTACAGGGATTTGTAAATAGTAGTTTTAATTTATAAAATTTTGTATTTTCAAAGAGGCAATCGCCAGTAACGTAAGAGTAAAAGCGAGAATTGGTAAATGAATCGACCCATTTCATCTCATTTCATGTTGTTTAGTGTGGGAGTTAACGTAAGGATGCATGTCATTTGGAAATAAGATGTAAATAAGGGTCAAATTAATGTGGATAATTACATTTCATTAAGTGATAGTTTTCCTTTCTTAATAAACGCGCGGACAAGCCTCAAATATAATGTCAGGTCTAGTGTAATCTAGTAGTATGCATGCTTTGAAACGAACGAGGACATGCGTGGATATGTGTGATTTTCTACGTATGCTAGAGAATGAATGTGATCGTTACATGCATGTTGTCAATTCTTCGATCCTAATTAAGAGGAGAATCATCGAGAGAATTCAAAGTGTTAAATTAAATTAGTGAAATGTTCGGCCGTCAAATGTGTGTTGAGGTGTGTTAAAATTCAGCATCTAGGAATGAACCAGCTAGTAAGATGTAAATTCAGGGAATAATTCCTGTTGTCGTAGGAAGAGTCCATATTTACAGGTATTCGTATTATAGAATGGTCTAACTAAACGTGGATAGAGTCTTCATCGTAATGACACGGTAGTCATGTGGAATCAGATTATAGTGTACAGACAGGCCTTGAGAAGTGTAATTCCTCAAGGTATAGAGATAGTGAGATTGAGAAGTGTAATTCCTCGAGTTATAGAGATTAGGGAGCGTGTGTGATCTCCCAGTGTGTAAATTCCGCCAGGGCTAGTGTGGTCGGGCGAAGCGAATAGTTAATACCCCAGGGATTGTCATAAACGAAGGCCCATGCGCATTCATCACCCACAGTTTTATTTAATGAGTTAGACAGTGCTTTCGGTAAGTGACCTGGGAAGGGCATACGTAAGGTTCATTTCAAGGATAGTCATCGTTGGTATGAATGACAGGCGAACAGTGTTCATGGCTGAATGTTATTATTATGTATTTTGGTTTGCATGTGAGACTGACATTATGTTTACAGGTGTTGTGAGTGCGTCATGTGTTTAATTTATGTTGTGAATAATGTGTGTCCGTGGTAAATTGAAATCCACGTGAGGGATGATATAAGTGATTTGATAATACTGTTTATGCATAAGTAATTGATTCTTGCGATTCATTTTACCAAGTTTTAGAGTTAGTGTTAGTCATCCCTTAAATATTTACGTAGAGGTCGGATAGGATTTCACCACAATGTTTGTGGGCATGAAATTTAGCTACTCACGCCATTCAGCGAGAAATAAAATACAAGCACAGTTTCCGTTTTGCGTCAACATTAAAGAATTAAATCCACGTGTGTAAGATGGTATATTCGTGTTCATTAGATATAGGACTTTGGACGTTCATATACGCCATGAATTTTACAGTTATTGAATCCAGGGATGTTTGATTTGTTTTGTTTAATTTGCCTTGCTATTTATGTGTTTATTTTGAATAAATTAGGATCTGTTTTAAATCAACTGTTGCCCATCATTCAGTAGATAGCTTCACCCATTATACGATGTCTGTTTATCGAAGTATATGTTCCCAAAATCTGAAATAGCGGTGTAAGTTCGAATTTTTCATAGAGGGTTAGGACCGGACACGCCTGAGTGGCTGGCTAGTTGGGGCATCACCAGATTTTGGTGGCTATATGGGGACAGTGTGTTTGCAGGGATGTTGGGGACATGACAAACACCCAGCCCCCGGGCCATTTGAATTAACCAATTAAGGTTAAAATCCCCGACCCGGCCGTGACTCGAACCCGGGACCCTCTGAACCGAAGGCCAGTACGCTGACCATTCAGCCAACGAGTCGGACAATGACAATTTAAAGGTCCAATATCATCTACTGACCTGAATTCAAAACGTGATGAATGGATGGCTGAAATGAAAATCCACTGCCTGTTTCCAGTCAATCGACCGGGTCAGGAATGAAAATGAATGAAGCCTCCATCTAGCGGCGGGGATAGGAAATTGCCGGCTGCCGAAGCCTGTCGCACTCCTCTGGGGCAATGATTAATGAATTATTAATGAAATGATATTGGAGAGTATTGCTGGAATGAAATATGACAGGGAAAACCGGAGTACCCGGAGAAAAACCTGGCCTGCCTCCGCTTTGTCCAGCACAAATATCACATGGAGTGACCGGGATTTGAACCACAATATCCAGCGGTGAGAGGCCGACGCGCTGCCGCCTGAGCCACGGTAGCTTCGAGTGGATGGATATGAATTTAAAACAATCAGTGGATCCAACCCGTAATGCCCCACATTCCCAGAAACTAGCGTCAAACAGTAGTATTACTGACCAAGGGACTGCTTCTAAAACACAATACTGAATCGATGATGCTTGTAGTCTAAAGGGGTCCAAAATCCAGGTCATCGGCCCCCCATAACGGTACTTATCGCTAGTAAAGTATAACCACGGTATTCCACACATTATGGCACTACTCAAAGGTAATGTAATACGCACGTGTAACACAGACCTATGGTGTTTCTCACATTGCGGCGCCATTTACAAGCAATGCAAATCTATGGTGTTTCTTACATAGGTGTATTAATCACAGGGACTCGTACTAGCCCGAGGTGTTCTTCACATAGTGGGTACTAATTATAGGCAAGCCAGAACCATGATGTCGCTATATAGTGGTACTAATCACAGTGTAACATGCTCCCGAAATAGGTTTTCTTACCTTGTGCATATTCATCGCTTCCGGGTAGTGACATTGGACTGCTGCGTTTACCATCCGTCTGTTGTCTTCGCTGTCTCACGACTGTGTGTGCGCTTGCCTTCCTCTCCTCGCCACCCCCTGACGTCATCATTGTTCCCGTATGTTCCACGGCTGGCTGCCGGCCTATATAAACTTGCCGTTTCGCCTCAATCTTTGATCAGGTGTGTGTATTACGCTAATGATCTCTTGGCCAGAGAGAGGGCGACACCCTCTAGGTGGCCCGCCCCACCCCTTCAGGGTGGGGAATGAAAGCATTTTTTTAAAAAATACGCTAATGTGAGCAGTGGGAGTCTTACATTGTCCGCGGATGGTCCGTGCTGACTTATTTAACCTGTGTGGGAACCTTCTACGTCTCGCTGGGTGAGCAGACTCATGTTTTATTTTACATATTCATGTTGATATTCTTTCTAGCTCCTCACAGACTTTGTTACAAATATCAAGCCTTTAAAATTTCGGTCCCTTTTGGACTTTACGTACACTATGGAGCGCTTCCTTCATTTATGTGAACATTGATAATTGTGATTGAGCTGTTTTCCTTGGCGGACCAATAAGCGAGCTCGAACCTTACATCGTGTGTTGAAATGAACTTAACCTTCAACGGGGTTTTGCAGCCTGATCCCTGCCTGTTCCTTTAATGCTCTTACCTGTGTTTTGTTTTTTCTTTATCTATTTTCCCCACCTCTCCTTCTACCGGTGTATGCCCTTGTTGCTTCCATTCTTCTTCTTCTATGTGAAATTAATAATGCACTAAAAGATTATGGTCCGCGAATTTTCATAACTGTTCTTGTATTTAATGGTTTTAAAATTAATGTCAACTTGTTCTTCTAGTTAAATGAAGTTCATTTTCGGGAGATTAAATATTGTGAAATATCGATGTGGTGGTTTCTTCGCATTGCTATCCCAATGTTTACTGAATGTATCTTTCGACTAGTAATATTTTTTTTTGAAGTATATTCAGGGTACGTCCTTGCTACGATATTGATACCACTGTAACTATTTGAATCTTGTCATCTGTTTATAATTCTCACAGAGCACTTGTACATACGCCTTATTTTCTTAACTTAATCTTCTAACATGTCTACTATTCCAGTACCTGACCTATATCAAAGATAATGAGTTTTAATTGCTATGTATCGTGTTTATAAGCTTTCTTTTGATGTTGTTACAATATATGTCATGATTCTTAAAACCTGATCCCTTGGGATTATTATTTGTTTTGTGTCCTCTTTTCATTCCTATGCTCCTACTACGGAATACCTCTGGGAAAGGGCCTTGATTTGTGTTCTGCGCGACTAACTGCGCACTGCCTCGTGCACGTTTCCATTTTCTCTGCTTGGCCTGACACGTAAACATTGTGTTCTGTCATATGGTTGAGGGAGACTCTCCTCTCCTTTTTTTTTTTTTTTGAGAAAACGTGTTTTAGAACTGATCTATGCTAAAGATATAAAATCGTAACACAGGTACTGTAAAACCCACCCGGATTCACACACTGCCGCGGACCTATTGTGTATCTAACATAGTGGTACTACTTGCAAGTAAAGGCGACCCATGGTGTTCCCCGCGTGATGGTACTAATCACAAGTAGTTTCATGGTTTTAATACAATCATCCCTTGGTCACCCCTTTTAGTCGCCTCTGACGACAGGCAGGCGATACCGTGGGCGTATTCTTCGTCTGCGTCCCCCACCCACAGGAGATTGTGTGTAAGTTATGGTCGGCGAGAGCTATTTTATTTCGCTCAAGTCCACCGGCAAACCGGTTAGGACCCCGGCCCCCACTATCCACCACCCCGGACGCGCCACGTGGGAGTATCATCTCTCCCTCTGCTACGCCAGAGGAGTAGGTTCTTGGAGGCATTATCGTGTCATAATCATTATAAAAGAAAGTAGCAAAAGTGGGGCTGCACATTTCGCATAACATTGGAGAATTTTGAACTCGCGCAAGACAGGACGTAACTTAGGAACTGAAAACAATTTTAAAACGAAAAAAACAGTTGACATAGACACGAATTAATTGAGCTCTGGTTGGTATTATTGTTTCATAATCCTAATAAAAAATAAAAGCAGAGAAGGTAGAGCTACACATTTCACTTGAGAAAAACACAATACGTCACGACCATCAGTGTATCTCCTGGTACACTGCATCTGGAGCAAGGAACGAATAGGAAAACCAACAGGTTTAACTACCTGAGAGAAAGGCTGGAACCCGATCTCTCCGAAGGAGTAGCATTATCAACTGGAGATGGCAAACCAACTGACCAAAAACACCTACAATAAAAAGTGTCTCTCCCATAACACTACACCGGACAGTCATCCACCCGGAAGCCTCGTATGCTTCAGAATGTATAATATTCAACGGGAAGGGGACTCACCAACAAGCTCGAAATCCAGAAGAGCAAAACAGAGAAGATGATATAGGGAACGTACACAAAGGGCGACCCAACGAAGAGTTCTGAAAATAATCTGAAAAAATCACGGACGTGGCCAGGAAGATAGGCCTAACATTTTGGTAGATCCTCGACAATAGGTACATGGAAAGCAAACAAATTAAGACGCTTTTAGTGTTTGGGTAGAAAGCGTATATCACTGAGAGTATTTAACTTAAAATCATGTTTAATGTCTCAATTGACAGATGAAAGAGTAGGCTACCTGTTGAATATACATATAATATCAAACGTAGTTTTCATGAAATTGCGATTTAAAGTAAGGCAACATTTGTATTAAATATGTGACGTCACACGCATACTCTGTTACAAGATGGCGCTGTGTTGACTGGCGCGCTTAGCTGGAGGTCGTTGTGAATACGTCGCGGTCAGTTGTATAGAAGAACAAATTAAATAATCGAAAACAAGGATTACCTTTCGCTAACTAGGATGACGTTCCCACACAATGAAGTCAGTGATAGCTGGTGTCCAAAAATTCTAAATTATCTTGCTGACCCATGTTAATTAAAACTTTTGTGCTTCTAGTAACGTGTACTTACAGTTGTTTCAGTTTGCGTTCTTAATTATGGTACACCCTACTTATCTTATTCTTAAAATTTCGTGCGGCCAGTATCCAGTAATCGGGAGATAGAGGGTTCGAGCCCCACTGTCGGCAGCCCTGAAGATGGTTTTCCGTGGTTTCCTATTTTCACGCCAGGCAAATGCCGGGGTTGTACCTTAATTAAGGCCATGGCCGCTTCCTTCCACTTCCTAGGCCTTTCCTATCCCGTCGCCATAAGACATATCTCTGTCGGTGCGACGTGAAGCAAAAAAAAAGAACTTAAAATTTACCTGTTTTAATGTGTGATTTTCAGGGAAAGCCGCCTCTGTGGTGTAGTGGTTAGCGTGAGTAGCTGCCACCCCCGAAGGTCCGGGTTCGATTCCCGGCTCTGCTACGAAATTTTTGAAAAGTGGTACGAGGGCTGGAACGGGGTCCACTCAGCCTCGGGAGGTCAACTGAGTAGAGGTGGGTTCGATTCCCACCTCAGCCATCCTGGAAGTGGTTTTCCGTGGTTTCCCACTTCTCCTCCAGGCGAATGCCGGGATGGTACCTAAGTTAAGGCCACGGCCGCTTCCTTCCCTCTTCCTTGCCTATCCCTTCCAATCTTCCCATCCCTCCACAAGGCCCCTGTTCAGCATAGCAGGTGAGGCCGCCTGGGCGAAGTACTGGTCATACTCCCCAGTTGTATCCCCCGACCAAGAGTCTGAAGCTCCAGGACACTGCCCTTGAGGCGGTAGAGGTGGGATCCCTCGCTAAGTCCGAGGGAAAAACCGAACCTGGAGGGTAAACAGATGATGATGATGATGATTATAGTTCAAGTTTCATTATGATATAGGTTCTCCACCAATCAGAGTTCAGATTTTCATTATGATACAACTGTTATGTAGACCAAAGGTATCCACGAAATGTCACTGTAATATTTGTCCCAAATGGAACATAATAATTGCTTTTACACCAATAAAGTAAAATATCCGCGGTAAGTTTAGAAATACCGCCGTTACTAGATAAATATCTAGAGAAATTTGTATAAGTACTTACGAGCCGTATACAGGACTCCTTTATGTTGTATTCCGCTGATCGTACCTTATTTTGTTTTTTCTTGAGGTCGAGGGCTTGCACCGACGAATGGGAGTGCTATGTCTGTGAATTGCCATTATCTTTGTCCATATGACTAGCGCGGGCAATACATATATTACTTGTTTGTTGAAAGGAAAATAGCATGATCCCTGGACCAATAAATGTATCATTTAATGAATGACTTAGGGCACAAAACGAACGAATGAAGAAAACGACACCTAATTCATTCAAACAACTTCAGTGAACAAAGACATCACACACGAAAGTGTTAGACAAACAAAACACATTCGGAACCGCTGCGACGTAGCAGAAAAAATAGTTATAAGGTAGACTAGTAAAGTATGTATCCAGGGGCTGCCTGGCTGAGGCGGTAAAGGCGCGCTCGGTTCGCCCGGAAGGACGTGGGTTCGAATCCCCGTCAGGAAGTCGTAAAATTTAAGAAACGAGATTTCCACTTCCGGAGGTGGATATGGCCCTGAGGTTCACTCAGCCTACACCAAAAATGAGTACCAGGTTAATTCCTGGGGGCAAAGGCGGCCGGGCGTGGAGCTAACCACTCTACCCCATCACGTGCCGCGGTTAGCAATGGTGGAAGCCTTTACCTTCCACTCCTCCAAGGGCCTTCATGGCCTGTACGGAGGTGTATTTGATAGAAAAAAGTATGTATCCATATTATTCCCTGCAAGTAAAATATTTCGTACTATTTCTTAATTTACCGCAGATTTTACACTTTATTTGAGTAAAAGGAATTATTATATTCCATTTGGGACAAATATTACAGTGACATTTCGTGGATACCTTTCGTTTACATAACCTGATACAACTGTTTGACCAGTTAGGTAAGGATAGCATCGCACCTGCGCTCAACGCACTAGCTCCGCACTTGTTTCCAAAATCAAACAAGTCGGACACACATATTAACATCAATACACCTTCTACTTCCAGTTTTCCACAACCACACGGCACATTCCTGCAAATTCACTTCACCAACTGTACAATTAAACAATTTGTATTTGAAATAAAGCTAGGTTATGATAACCTTCCATCAAAGTTTTGAAAACATATGACATTGTCAAGGTCTCTGATTCACTCACGGAAAATCAATAACCCAGCGCATGCGCTATGAGCTCTGTTCAGTAAACTCAACTGTCAAGCGACATCTCGATAGAAATTTCTGAATATTAAAAAAATAGAGTTATACTAATTATCGTCGAGCATAAAGAGTCGTATGCAACTCGCCTATGGAAATCGTATGGAAATTATAAAACTGGCTTTGCTTGTTTTACAAACATACTCTTGTCTTAATTATTGCCATGATAGGCTTGTTGCATAATCTACTATTATGTCACGAGTCTGAACAGTGTTATCATTAACTTACAATTACAGACATTACAAATTAACCGAATGACTGTACGAATACATGAATGAATGAATGACTGCTTGAATGAGTGAATTATCTGATTGGATTGTATCACTGATCTCTATACATGGATCGCAGATGGCAGGTCTCCGCTGCAGGAGAAAGTACGCCAAGTTGAGCGCGCGGTTCGCCATGTTGGCGTACCCAACCTAGAACTCTCCTTATGGGGAAGCAATGATAATATAGTCAATTTTAAGTCGCAATTAATGGCGCATTGGAATAATTAAAAATATAGAGACATGTTCACTCAAAGCATAAGGACATTGGGATCACTGACACGTCATTCCGAGGTCAGTAAATCTCCGAGATAGCAATAAACATGAGTGTATAATAACGGCCGACAAATATTAACTTAGGTGCTGAATAAATGCAATTAGCCATCGGTAACGCAATACGAGTGAAAACCAGTTTCTGGAAACATTGCTGTAAATTGTATACATGTATGCCACGAAATTATGCATTCTTAAAATGATGTACCTATAAACGTAGCTCACTATACAGGCCTAGATTCGACATATCGTAATCGGTGCTTGATAATGAATTTCTGCTTCCTGTTTCCATGAAATAACGCGCATATTATCAAATTAAAATATCATCGAAGCAAATGTACACATTTATAAAACCAGCAAATATTCAAAACTTGTCAATATATCACATTACCTGCAGCTTAATTTACTATTACAGACCTCTTTAATTAAATTCAGCTAGCAAAGCGATATTGATAGTCATCATCAGAAATATGTAACACCAGTTAAAAGAGTCCCAAATACCACGAATAGTATAATGGGATAGCCCCAAACACCCACCACACTTTCCCTTCTCCCACCACTCCAGTGTCTGAAACCCATAATTATTACTGATGTAAATAAGGTCTACAATTCCTCCAGACTTCATTTTCTAAGATTGTTATAAGGTCACGTCAATTATTTCATTGAAACCGTCAGTTTAATTATGAGAAATAAAAAATATATAAGTAAATCTTTACTTGCAGTTAATGTTCAGTAAAATTGAAAACAGTTGGCTGTACATCACTTCTAAGGTGTACAGTTTGTCCATTTCTATCAAAACTGTCTTCCTCTAAGTGATCCGAGCAGAGAACAGCTGTTTTAGAAGGCTCCCAATTCTCCCGCCTGATAATCCTAATCGATGATCTTAGATGTTCGGCTCTCGAGAAAGGAAACCTACAAAAATTAATTACCATTTTGCTCCCGGATTATGCGAAATAAGATACAATAAACCTAAAACTCAAAACACTACCCTAGGAAGATTTTTATGAACAGTATAAACTCCCCGATGAAATGATTTCTCCTTCTGCTGATCGGTTCTGTTTGTACATCCATAAGCTGAACACTGCGGTATGTTAATAACCCGTAGAATGTTTCTTCATTCATATTTCAGATAAACACATACATATTTAAATTGAATCTTGTAATCCACAAGTATACTACAAGGCAACGAACCTAGATTCGTAAAATACACTACTATTTACTTTGCATTAACACAGCACAGAGCACTCGTGGAACTACAATCAAGAGGCCTGGCGTCACTGAACTATAAGCTATTTGACTAAGCATAAACAAAGCAAGCGCGCTCCTCGTGGTCTATTGCACCATGCGCTCGCTGCCATCTTACTACGCCAGTCATCTTCTATTCGGCTTACTGCTACCCAAGCTACCAGCCATCCAGGTATAGAGATCAGTGGATTGTATTCATGCATGCATGAGTGGATGAACACTCCTCTTCTCACTATCACGGATAGCCAAGTAATATATTAACGGCATTCGGCACTATTCTGCTTCATAATTGTACATAGGAGAGTTGAGCATGTTAATCCCCTAAAAGAACAAATGCCTTTTTTAATTTGTACTTCATTGTTCATGGCAACCGTTAAAATATTTATTTATTTTCCTACTATACGGTGATTATGAAGCATGTGGTTTCCCGCATTTTATGCAAATGCCGTATTGTCAAGATTTAGTTACGTATGTCTTTGTATGAAAGAATATATATATGAAATGAAATGTCGTATGGCTTTTAGTGCCGGGATATCCCAGGAAGGGTTCGGCTCGCCAGGTGCAGGTCTTTCTATTTGATTCCCGTAGCTGACCTGCGCGTCGTGATGAGGATGAAATGATGATGAAGACAACTCATACACCCAGCCCCCGTGCCATTTGAATTAACCAATTAAGGTTAAAATCCCCGACCCGGCCGGGAATCGAACCCGGGACCCTCTGAACCGAAGGCCACTACGCTGATCGTTCAGCCAACGAGTCGGGCAATATGTATATGTATTGTTCGCAGTACCGTAGTTACGGCTGAGTGACTCAGACAGTTAAGGTGCTGGGCCACTGATTCCAACTTGGCAGGTTCGACCTTGGCTCAGTCAGTCGGTATTTAAATGTACTGAAATACGTCAATCTCGTGTCGGTAAATTTACTGGCACGTAAAAGAACTCCTGCAGGACTTAATTCCTGGACCTCGGCGTCTCCTAAATCCGTAAAAGGCGTAAAGCCAATAGCATTATTACAGAAGTTACGAACGTGTAAGAGGCTCTACAAACGACCTGATTTGTTGGCCCGACCGACAGCCTGACCAACAAGATGTTGTCAACAGACGCCCTGACTAAGCACCTGATTTCATCTTGTGATGGGATAATCGAATACTTTTAATATTCGTATAAACTCCATCCGATTATTTAGATAGTCGAATAAAATAATGGATTGAGTTTCAAACATCATTCAGTTGTACCGCATAGAATATTCGGATGCGTCATGAATCAATTTTTCTGTTTAAGTACGTCATATTGATAATCGATTCAAATAAGCGAATAGATGAACTGTTATGAAAAATATAATTATGCCTTTTCCCAAAAGTATCTCCAAATGTTGAAACTAAATGAGTGAATTAACTGTCTTAATAACATAACTTTTCATTCGTATTTCGAAGGCATTCACTATTCGAGTGCCTCATTGATTCGAATGGAAAATCGAAAAAATAAGCGGATAAAAAATAATTCGCTATTCGATTGACTCATTCATTCGAATGAATAATCGAAAAATAATCGCATGGGAAATATAATCGAATAATCGAATAAGCGATTTTGTATTCGATTATCGCATCACTAATCTCATCAGCTGACTTCGTCTCCTGAACAGAACACACACGCACATCCTGCCTCCCGTTTTATCGAACTGCCAAAAAATAGGAATGGTGCTTTCAGCATCGTTAATCAATGGGAGAAAAAGAAAGAAAAATGTGAGCAAAGAAATGGCTAGTGGAACGAAGAAACTTTAGCCATATGATGTTATTGCATTCTGATGACTACCGTAATTATTTCAGGATGGACTACGAAAGTTTGAGTACATTCTTACACCTAGTGAGTCCACTGATATCGAAACAAAATACTGTCGTGAGAGAATCAGTCACTGGCCTTATATTTTCTATTTACTTCTTCATTGTGGCAATACAGTAGAATACAGGTCTGGTGTTCGAAGTAGGACTGTATGTAAATGTAAGCTAGACCAAGGAGAGATTCTGCTATACATATTGTGGGGGTAAGCCTCCGCTATGGATAGAGGTTGAGTCCATAGATTTCGGGGTCACTGAGATGAAGAGTGACACTCCGGATGTCGTTTAAGTCCAAGTACAGCCCCGTCGGTATGGGGGAAGAGAAGAGTTGGGTAAAAAGTCCAGAATGGCCCAGATTATGGATTCATGAATGTGCACCCCTCTGGGCGGGGTTGTAAATGGGCTGAAATGTCAGTCAAAGTCACTATAACGAAATTTACAAAACTTCGCTTTACACATAGTAAATAATAAAGTGCCCGGGCAGCACTGGGTAATATAGCTAGTAACTTTTAATTTCCCCAGCAGGATCTCAAGAGCCTGATTTCTGGCTATACTGCTTACTCGATGTATCCCGCAAACAAGTAAATTCTTTATACAGCGTGTCACAGGATGAATGGTCAATATTCAGGGATATCACGGGAAGGATCATTCGAAGCAAACCACTTCATATGGGCATTTGGCGTATTCTGAATGGTTTCAGAGGTAGAACACATTTAATATACATTTTTTTGAGCTAGTGACGTGCACGTTATTGTCTTACCCACCCAACCTCTTTGACGTTTTGAAATGGGTACAAGTCTTCCGTATGTAGTATTCACCATACATGTGTTGATATGTGCCGAAAGCCGCCGTGTGCTGGTAGTGCGAAGCGAAGCGAAAGCGAAAGCGAAGCGAAGCAAAGTGAAGCGAAGCGAAAGTGAAGCGAAAGCGAAAGCGAAGCAAAGTGAAGCGAAGCGAAAGCGAAAGCGAAAGCGAAGCGAAGCAAAGCAAAGCGAAGCGAAAAAAGTTATTTCACTCCCTCTCCTCGCCGGTGGTGATGAGATGGTCGACGTCGGCTGCAGAGGAGAGTTGGAGACGAACCATGAAGGTCGGGCCGCTGGAGTTAAAGATGCGTAGCGCTCGACGGGCAGGGACGCCTGCGAAGGTCAGTTCAGCCAGAATGTTCTGTGACGAAAGCCGGTGGTGAGCTGGTACGGAGGTGTCTTCAGTGTTGGGGGAGAGTGGCGGCTGAGAACTAGCAGGTAGGGAGGTAACGGGTGCAGACATGATAGAAGAGGGGTGATGGACGTAACAGTGCAGGTGGAAGTAGACGGAGCAGGATGGACAGAAGTGGTGATGGTGGTGGTAGTAGTAGTAGTACACGTGGGTGAGGAGTGAGTAACGGTGGGAGGGATGGTCGGAGAGATGGGGAAGTCAGGAAGGGAAATCATTTGCCGTAGTAGATGCTCCGGAGTAGGGACCGCAGCATAGTCAGCATCATAGAGACGTATACCGTTTTCTATGATGCCAATCGTTGGGCTGAAAAGCGGAAGAAGGCGACGACGTCTGGAGAAGGTTGTCCTAATAAGCCATCCTGGAGGCGAAGAACCGCTTCAACAAAGATTCCGCTGCGGCGAATTTCATCTCGGATGGAGGTTGGAGAATAAGAGGTGTCCACGCCCTTGATTAGGCTCGAGTACATGGTGGAGAGGGGAGGCGACAGCCAACTAGGCGTCTGCACGTTTGATTTTCCTTGGGCCGACTGGGTAACAGTAGAGATGTGCGCCACCCAGCCGAAAACAGCGTGGGCATGCGATATTCGAAGAGGTGCTGGTAGTGGGACTACGCTGCACCATTTCAACAACGTGTTGCTGTTCTTGCACAGGTTGTTGAACTACACATTCAGAAGAAAAATGGTTACTTGGAATAATACCTGTTCCACGCAATGTGCTGAAAACTCTGATGAACACTCTACGATCAGGAATTCGACATGTTGGAAAGCGCCGACGGTATTTCTCGACAGCAACAGGAGCAATTCCATCGCAGAAGCCGTATCTGCATATTCTTCATTAGTGTAGATGTGTGGCATTTTAGCTAGCGCGTGAACAAACACAGTTAATTGATGCTTCTTTCTTATACACTCTCACCGAGCTTGGTAGCTGCAGTCGCTTAACTGCGGCCAGTATCCATTATTCGGGATATAATGGGCTCGAACCCCACTGTCGGCAGCCCTGAAGATAGTTTTCCGTGGTTTCCCATTTTCACACCAGGAAAATGCTGGGGCTGTACCTTAATTAAGGTCACGGCCGCTTCCTTCCAGCTCCTAGCGCTCGCAACAGCCGTCTCTCATGCACACAGAACTGTCAACCAGCTCGCGGCCTTGACATAGCTGCATGCCTCAGATGAGAAAATGTATCGCTAGCCGGAACGTTATAAAGGTAATCGCCCACTACACCGCGCCGCGCCGCGCGGAACAAGCTTGTGGAATTCCCGCGCCAGAAGCCTCCAGGTTTCTGGAACGGAAATTTTCCTTTCGGTGCGCTTGTGTGGGCGAGGATAGAAGGAAGGAATAACGGAAAGAATGTGGTTTCATGCCGTTTCGGCAGTCCTCGCGAGTCCTCGACTAGTGCCAGCACGCTCGTACCTTCACGCGGTTAGTGGTATTGTGCACCGTTACGCCTTTCTCGGCGAAAAGTGGTATTTTCTCGCTCTACACACGGCTTTTTTTCTTTTTTTGCTAGTTGCTTTACGTCACACCGACACAGATAGGTCTTATGGCGACGATGGGACAGGAAAGGGCTAGGAGTGGGAACGAAGCGGCCGTGACCTAAATTAAGGTACAGCCCCAGCATCTGCCTGGTGTGAAAATGGGAAACCACGGAAAAAAATTTCAGGGCTGCCGACAGTGGGGTTCGAACCTACTATCTCCCGAATAGTGGATACTGGCCGCACTCAAGCGACCGCAGCTATCGAGCTCGGTACACACGGCATAACTAGGTTCAATAGTTTATAGAATTTTTCTTGGGACATACGAAAGTAGTGGGAAAATTTACGTCGGCCCTTTAGTAGATCAGGAAATAAATGATGAAACTCAACGTACGTTTCCCTTTTCTCATAAATGTTGTGGACCCAAACTTTTCTTTCGCGTTTTTCTTCTTCCTCATTTGCAAGTATCGCAACCGCAAATAATAAGTCCACCTCGGAACTGGAACTCATATTTCTGTGTGAGCTGCACTTCCCCAACTGGAGAGACGCGACGCGGCGCGGTGAGGTGTGCTGTATGGGCGAAGTCTCGGAAAATGGCCCGTGGAATGTTCCGCAAGCTTGTTCCGCGCGGCGCGACGCGGTTCCCTGCAGTGGGCGATTACCTTAACTGCGGCCAGTATCCATTATTCGGGATATAGTGGGCTCTAACCCCACTGTCGGCAGCCCTGAGGATGGTTTTCCGTGGTTTCCCATTTTCACACCAGGAAAATGCTGGGGATGTCCCTTAATTAAGGTCACGGCCGCTTCCTTCCAGCTCCTAGCGCTCGCAACAGCTGTCTCTCATGCACACAGAACTGTCAATCAGCTCGCGACCTTGACATAGCTGCATGCCTCAGATGAGAAAATGTATCGCTAGCCGGAACGTTGTAAGGCAACGCGGGCAGTGTGACCGCCCCTTTACCAGCCTCAGTATCCAACTCGTTGTCCGTTATACCCATGAGGGTCGGAAGCCATACAAATGGGATTCTGGTGCTTACCTTCCACAACGTAGTCGGCAAGCACATCGTGGATATGTTGTACCAGAGAGTGTTGCGGATAACGTGTATCGATTGACTGCAACTGCCTCACAGTCAGTACGGAAATAGTAATACTGCCGCACGTTGGACAACCCGTACCGCAGAGTTTCCAAGGTGGCAATAAACTCTACTGTGTACCTGTCGCAGGTTTCAGGAACAGAACAGAGGGACAAATCATCATTCAAAACATAGACAATTACAGGGTTCTTAGACTAATGGAAGACCAAGCTCGATAGCTGCAGTCGCTTAAGTGCGGCCAGTATCCAGTATTCGGGAGATAGTAGGTTCGAACCCCACTGTCGGCAGCCCTGAAAATGGTTTTCCGTGGTTTCCCATTTTCACACCAGGCAAATGCTGGGACTGTACCTTAATTAAGGCCACGGTCGCTTCCTCCCCACTCCTAGCCCTTTCCTGTCCCATCATCGCCATAAGATCTATCTGTGTCGGTGCGACGTAAAGCAACTAGCAAAAAAAAATGACTAATGGAAGAGGAGAGGGACACAAATGAAATACCGTAAACTGTAGGTTAGAACAAACGACATTGAAATGTTACAAAGGGCACTAGGAACGTTTTGCAATTATTACAAGTAACTAATCTCATGATTAGACCCGTATTGAATTTGCTATAGTATGCTTACAATATTGTGATTATTTATTCCACATTTTCAATACAATTGGTTTCATGTTGTTAGATCATAATGCTACAACACTATTTTATAGGGACATGTTTCGTTTGAATTTCAAGCATCCTCAGCCTATATAATCATGTGGAGTAGAACCACAACAGATAACAGTCACCGTAATGTAACAAAGTCCACAAGGTTTTGTAGTAGCAGTCAAAGGGACGCACCATCATTGAAATATTATGAAAGAAACAAATCAACTCCTCAAGATTTTGGATTGAAATCCCTTTTGACTAAATCATCATCATCATCATCTGTTTACCCTCCAGGTTCGGCTTTTCCCTCGGACTCAGCGAGGGATCCCACCTCTACCGCCTCAAGGGCAGTGTCCTGGAGCTTCAGACTCTTGGTCCGGGGATACAACTGGGAGAATGACCAGTACCTCGCCCAGGCGGCCTCACCTGCTATGCTGAACAGGGGCCTTGTGGAGGGATGGGAAGAGTGGAAGGGATAGGCAAGGAAGAGGGAAGGAAGCGGCCGTGGCCTTAAGTTAGGTACCATCCCGGCATTCGCCTGGAGGAGAAGTGGGAAACCACGGAAAACCACTTCCAGGATGGCTGAGGTGGGAATCGAACCCACCTCTACTCAGTTGACCTCCCGAGGCTGAGTGGACCCTGTTCCAGCCCTCGTACCACTTTTCAAATTTCGTGGCAGAGCCGGGAATCGAACCCGGGCCTCCGGGGGTGGCAGCTAATCACGCTAACCACTACACCACAGAGGCGGACCCTTTTGACTAAAACCCTCATAAATACAAACTAGTGCCAACAGAAAATCTGATCGTACAAACAAGACTAGCTCGATGAAACTAACTAATTCAACATTTTACTGTTCAAAATATTTAAATTACCGTAGCAAGCCTCAAAATTTAAACTTGAAGCTGAATTCCAAGATTTTAATCTTCAGACACTAATAAGTTATAATTATAATTACGACCCAAATTTTAACATAGAAGTCAAATTACAATTGTTTTTAATAAACTAGAACTTTGAGAAAAAAATTTTTTAGCCAAATTTTCAACACTCGAAGACACTGTGGTTTGGACGTCAATATCCTTAGAATTAATGGTTATTCGAATTTTAGTATAGTCATTCATATTGTTAAACTATTAATGCGTTCATAAATTCCTATGTTTATATATTTTATTACTTAATTTTAGAATTATAGTTAAGCACAACAAATATGACAGGTCTTAACCTTGAGATGATTATATAGGCTGAGGATGCTTGAAATTCAAGCGAAACATGTCCCTATAAAATAGTGTTGTAGCATTATGATGTAAGAACATAAAACCAATTGTATTTAAAAGGTGGAATAAATAATCACAATATTGTAAGCATATTAAACTTTTGCAATACGCAAAAACGGTTGGCTGGACGCCCCTGTTATTGTGAGGGATGAAAAGAGGGGTGAAAACCGGTTTAGAAGACAGTAAGGCGCGACCTTCACACCAGTTGTTACCAAGCAGTGGGATTGAAAGCAAGTTAAGATGTTAGTGTGGTCTAAAGATGAATATCGCGCAATTATCCGCTACAATTTTGCTCGTGGATTAACTGTAGACCAGTGCCTGGAGGAAATGACTCCTGTGCTGCGGAAAGACTGTCCACATCGGACAACAATTATCCGCTGGTACAAAGAGTTCCAGAGGAGAAATTTTCGGGTTGAAGACGATCCTCGTTCTGGGCGACCGTCTGAATCAGTGACTGAGGAAAATATTGAAGCTGTGAGGAAAATGTTGCAGCAAGAGAGGCGGTTGACATATCTGCAGGTAGAAGAGACCCTCCACATCCCTGCACCAGCTATTCATTCAGTTCTACACGACCATCTTCATGTTAGAGAAAGGTTCGTTCCCTTTGGGTGCCCCATTCGCTTTCAGAGGAACAAAGGGCACATCGAGTGAAATGGTGCCGAAAAATGCTAAAAGAGTTTGAAAATCGGACTTCGCGTAACGTCAATAACATCGTTGCAGGTGACAAAACTTGGCTTCATTATTACGATGTTCCAACAAAATCCCAGAACAAGGTGTGGCTGTTTGAAGATGATGGTACTCCTGTGACTGTGCGAAAGTCAAGGTCAGTGAAGAAAAGGATGCTTGCAGTATTCTTCACTAAACGGGGCATCCTGACCCGGGTTGTCCTAGAAATACAAAGGACAGTTACTGCGAAGGGGTACAGTGAGACTTATCTGCCTCAGGTCATCCAGGCTCTCAAACAGGTCCGTCCAAGGTCACGGCTCAACACTTGGCTCTTGCATCACGACAATGCTCCAGCACATCGTGCTAATGTAACAATGGATTTTATTGCCAGATCAAGGTTGACTGTGCTTGATCACCCTCCATACAGTCCTGATCTTGCCCCATGTGACTTCGCACTCTTCCCAGAAGTGAAGATGAAGCTGAAAGGGCGGCGTTTTGCATCCGATGAGGATCTTCTGGCAGCATGGGATCAAGAGTGTGAAAATATAACCGAATGAAAGTGGCAGAGTTGGTTCAGTGACTGGTTTCGACGTATGGAGAAGTGTATCGAGTGTGGTGGAAATAATTTTGAAAAAGTCTAAAGCGTTCACTCACATTGCAAAACTTTCCTAGTGCCCTTTGTATTTCTGCTGGTACATTTGTTGTTGTTTGAGTCATCAGTCCATACACTGGATTGATGCAGTTGTCCATGCCACCCTATCATGCGCTGACATTCCATTTCTACGTAGCTACTACATCCCACATCTGTTCTAATCTTCTTGTCATATTCATAGCTTGGTCTACCTCTACCGTTCTTACCGTCTATACTTCCTTCAAAAACCAGCTGAACATGTCCTGGGTGTCTTGAGATGTGTCCTATCATTCTATCTCACTTACTTATTTGTGATTCTACCTATCCATCATGCCTTCAGCATTCTTCTGTAACACCACATTTCAAAGGTTCCTATTCTCTTTATTTCTGAGCTGGGTATCGTCCACATTTCACTTCCATATAATGCCACGTTCCAGACGAAAGTTTTCAAAAACATCTTTCTAATTCCTATATCAGTGTTCGAAGTGAGCAAATTTCTTTTCTTAAGAAAGATCTTCCTTGCTTGTGCTAGTCTGCATTTTATGTCCTCCTTATTCTGCCTTATGCCTTTGCTGGCAGGACCTAGTGTTTACAGTGCACTATGTCTTCTGGTATAGGCTAGAGCAATATTGTTACTTTCATTGATCTGTCTCCGTCTCATCCTTGGCTTTGATAACATGAAAGTGATTGAGGTTGGAGCAATGCTAGTAATACCATTCCTTCTGCAGCCATTCCCTGCTATGAATGGTGTGAAAATGTTGCACATAGGGTCGGTAGATGCATGCATTTCAGTGGGCTTGGCAGACTGATGTGTAATGGCAACTTCTGGCTCGGTCAAGAAAGCAATGGGAAATTACCTCACTCCTCATTTCCCTAGTACGCCCCTTCAGAGATGCCTATGCCATCTATGACAACTGATGGCAGAGTGTTGAGGATCCAGCCAGCCTTAGGGCTGAGGATTGACCATACTACTTCTGACACCATTAGTTCTTCTAGTACCTAAGTAACAATATTTAACTACTTTTCTCCAGATTTTCTGCGGACTCAGATAAAATAACAATATCATCGGCAAATCTCAAGGTTTTGATTTTCTCTCCTTGCATTGTGATTCCTTTTTCAAATTCCTCTTTGATTTCCTTTACCGCCCGTTCTAAAGGGTGTTTCAAAAAATAGGTGGCATAATTTCAGGTATGTATTTGTTACATGTAGACAATCAAAATAGTGCATTGCAACATGTGTCCGGAAATGCTTCTTTTCCGAATTATGGCCTTCACAACACTGAACTTCACCGGAACGTTTTTCTTCCGCAGGTCATTGTCATTACAGAAGAAGTTAAAAATGTACACTTCCTGCTTGAATACAGACCTCACATCGATGTCTCATTGACCTGCGAACACGGTCCCAAACTCCACGAGTATTGCGTATGTCCTCACACGATGCCACGATTCGATTCCGATAGGTTTCCACTGCAGCTACCGGAGACGAATACCCAGATGATTTTAAATGGCCCCACAAGTAGAAAGCGAGAGGTTCAGATCAGGGGAGGCTGGAGACCAAGCAATCGGGCCACCTCTACCTATCCATCGATCAGGAAACATTCGATCCATGTCAATGAGACATCGATGTGAGGTCTGTATTCAAGCAGGAGGTGGACACTTTGAACATCTTCTGTAATGACAATGACCTGCGGAAGTAAAACGTTCCGGTGAAGTTCAGTGTTGTGAAGGCCATAACTCGAAAATGAAGCATTTCCGGACACATGTTGTAATAAACTGCTTTGATTGTCTACATATAACAAATACATACCTGAAAGTATGCCCCCCATTTTTGAAACATCCTGTATATAAACACTAAAATAGTGGGTGGGGGAAACGGAGGGGGGGGGGAACTCTTGCCATGCCTCACTCATTTCTGGATTGCTGCTTCTTTTTAAAACCCTTTTGGATTCTTATTACTGCAGACTGATTTTTGTACAGATTCTAGATAATTCTTCTTTCTCGGTACCTGACCCCGAAAACCTTCAGAATCTCAAATAGCTCGGTCCAATCAACATTATCGAATGGCTTTTGTATGTCGTCTTGTCCTTCTTAATTCGGTCCTTTGCTTCACGTATTTATACATTTCTTCTGAAGCCAAATTGATCTTCTCCCAACTCAGGTTCAATTTGTCATTCCATTCTTCTGTTAATAATACGCGGGTTTGTACAGTACTTGTTCAAATATGTACCATCAAGAGCTACACATTATCCTTAACGCTTCTGAACGTTACTGAACATGTTGATGAACAAAGGTTGCTGTACGACACGTAGGTCGTTTACTGACAAGCAACATTCGCCAAGTACCAGAGGGGTATTTATTTCATCATTTGTACCTAGGTAGAGGGCCTATAATGATTCTCTAAATGGGAGTAACGCCAGTTCTGACTCTTATGCAGGATCGGGCAAGCCAAAAATGTGCTCAACAGTATGAGGGCCCTGTTTGTCAGTAGAGATCTCAACCTTCAGCTCCGAGTTCCAATGTTTGATGCTATGTTTTCCCTGCGCTTCTGTACGGTTTCGAAGGCTGGACACTCAGTACTTTGCTGGAGAGGCGGATTTGATCTTTCGAAGCGTGTTTGTACAGAAGATTTCTTCGAATATCCTGAGTAGACAGGAAGACTAATAAGCAAGTCCTCAAAATTAAATTAAATGATCATAGATAACAGTAAAATGTTCTTAAATTCAAAAATTCATTATTAGAGAAGCCTTGTTCCTGAAGAGAAGAGAATCTCTTTTGAGTAGTAGTGTTATTTGCTTTACGTCCCAGTAACTACTTTTACGGTTTTCGGACACACTGGGGTGCCAGAATTTAGCCCCACAGGAGTTCTTTTACGTTCCAGGATCGAACCTGCCAAGTTGCGGTGAGAAGGCCAGTGCCGCAACCGTCTGAGCCACTCAACCTGGTATTGTTTCTTCTTCTGAAGACACGTAGCAAAGTTTTTCTCTCACGTTGCTTTCTGAAAGCAAAAAGCGCAAAAGTGTATTATAATGTCTGTGCTACTGATCGCCAAAGTTCTGTGAGGACATGGCACACGAAGAAGAAGAAGAAGAAGAGTAATTTTCACGATAATATATACAGCAGAATTCCAAACCGTTATAGAATCACATAATATATATTTTTTGAGTACAGCTGCTAGTATTAAGAATACAAATGATTTTGAACTAAGGATACCGATCCTTTCAAGGCTACAGCAAACGTCCACTAATAACTTTTACAGCTTTCGGAGACACCAAAGTGCCGGAGTTTTGTTCTGCTGTAGTTCTGTTATGTACTGATATATCTATCGTATTTGAGCAGCTTCAAATACCACCGGACTAAGACGGGGTCGATTTCCCCAATTTGAGTTCAAAAGTCCCAGCCTGGCATCCAGCGCGAAATTTCCATCCATACCTTTTGACTTAGCTTCCCCTATCTTCCACTCCACCATGGACCTTCATCGCCTACACACAAGAGAGATGGGTTTGCTTTGCTTTTATCTGATTAGATGGTCGGAAGCGGTCACACCACTGTCATTCCCCTCTACCTCCCTCTCCTCCGTCACCCTGTGTACCCTTGTTTCATGTATGTGTAATTTTTTTAATAATTCAAATGTCATGTAATGCCACATTAATAGCGGGTAGTCTCGTGTATGTATGTTTCTGAATGCTACAACTGCTCTAATAAATAATAACCCATTTTTTAAAAAACAGAACAATTGTGTTCTCACGTCTGATATTAAATATTTTTATTAAAAAAGTTGTATGTATATTTTATAAAGCTTGGCATCGTTCGTTCTGGTGTCCTCTTTAATGTCCTCAAAATACAGAATTGTATGCGTGCGTGTGTGAGTTAAAATGTTATTCCTTTCTATTTTTTACATAAATTTGAATGTTAAATTATTTATTCTCAATTTCTATGCCTACCGCCATCTCTCTCGCTCTTTATGGCCTACACATTTATATTTCGTTGAATTTTTTTACAGAGAACAGCGATAATAATAATAATAATAATAATAATAATAATAATAATAATAATAATCATAATAATAATAATTGTACCGGGTGGTACACCTCCACGCCGCTAATTCAAACTTTGCGCCAATTGAAACTCCTCTACTGGAGGAAGCCTGAACTTTATCTACAGTGTTAATTCTCAAGGTTCTCAGAAGATGTCCCTACTTGTAAATTTTGAAGTTTCTGAACTGGGTCGTTTTCGATGTATTTTTGTTTTGCCTGTAGTAAGAAGTGTGAACATTCTCTTCTAGAGGACACTACTGAAGAACTACAATTGTGCACCCTAGTGCGAAGTGAAAGAACTATGTTTTGGGAGAAATTTTGTGTTCATAAGTTTGTTCTTTGTTAAATTTCTTTCACTCATTGTTTAAGTTGGCAATATTAACCCTTTCTTTCTGCCAGTTTTGAATTTGACCAATAATGAATTTCTGTAATTAATTTGCCACCAATAATGTGTTTCTTCTTCATCTAGTGTAGGGGTTTTCGTTGTTAGCCAATAAAATGATTGGGGGCGGGTGTTCTCATTCCTGAAACGCCTCGAACTTTCCCCGAGGGTATATAAACTGCTGATTTTCGGGTCTCCGCGCCACTTCAGTAACATCTATCAGTGTGTAAAGTACGTAGCAGGGGGCGGGAAGCGCCTCTTTCTTCGGGCTGCTGTTCAACCACCAGGTAATGGCCTTTTAATAACTTCTTTTCTTGCTAGCTCAGCAGTTTAACTCTCGGGGCAGGTCCGAAGCCTTTGACCATGTAACCTTCCTCCAAAATGTAAAAGACTCTTGATTTAAATTCTGTCTTGTTAAACTACATATTGGGATAGAGAGTGCTTATCCCTCTCGAGCTCCCACTCATATTGCATTGAGGTGAACTTATTTTCTCAACCGTTTCTTCCTTAATGTAATGTAAATTTTCTCCTTCTATAAGGAGTTTCGCCTCCTCTCAAGTTGGTATTGTGGAGGCCATGTAATATTTCTGTTTCTTCACTGAATAGGCCTCAGTAGGTTGGGTATTTTTACCCCTGTGTATATGTCCTTGGAGGACAGCTTGAAAGTAGAGTTTGGTGTGGCCTTTGATAGGCTTGAACTTTAAGAGCGGGTTGCTCTTTCTTAAAAAATTGTTTTTGCGTGCCTCGAGGAGGCTTTACTGTGTAAAGGGGAGCAAGAGCTCCTTGGCATGATTGGGGTTTTCTGCCCCTTTGTTGAACCTGGTATATAAGTTAAGTTGGGCTCATTGCTCAAGAATTGTGTGTCTGGCTCTCGGAGCCCAAATTATGTAAATCTGTAATTGTACATTCTCGATTTGTGTTTCGGCTACTGAGTACCTGTTATATTTGTTATTTCTTAATCTTGAAAAGAAAATATAACCTTGTTAAAATTTAAATTAACTTTAATTTCGTAGATTGAGACCTGTTCATCCCAGCACCTTCTTTCACCTCTGCACATCCACAAAACTCCGTAACAATAATAATAATAATAGTAATAATAATAATAATAATAATAATAATAATAATAATAATAATCCTTCTTTTCACTCAGTGTTTGTCCATCCACCTGGCGGGGTCCGCTGTATGGATTCGTTGTATCTATTTAGTTCTGTCCTGCGCCATGTCAGGGTGGAGATTGACACTTTTCAGATATTTGTGAAGGGTATCGGCCCATCGCTGCTTTGGTCGTCCCTTTGGTGTCCTACCGGTGACTTTTAACATGTAACCAGTCTTCGCGATAGTGTCGGCCGCTGTTGGTACATGTCCAAACCATCGTAGACGACTCTCGCGTATTTTTTCTTGAATCGGTGCAAGGAGAAATCTCTCCCTGATGGATTCATTGGAGATGCGATCCAGTTTATTGACGCCGGATGGCCGTCTCAGCATCTTAGGCACTACGACGCCCAGTTGGCGCTCTGCCTCAGTCGTAGTCCGCCAAGATTCGCAACCATACAGTACAACAGGTCGGATGACAGTACGGTAGATTTTTTATTCGAGATTATCATTCATCCTCAGGTCGCAAGTGACACTGGTTGTTGTTCTCCATTTCATCCTGGCTGCGGATATCCTTTGCATTGACCTCTTCGTCAAGTCAGCCACCATCAGTGATCGTGGACCAAGATACTTGAATCTTGTCACTCCCGGCAGGTCCCTACCGCCTACCTGAATATTTCCGATTGCTTGTGTATCTGAAGTTATATATTCAGTCTCCTTTTTTATTTAGGCGCAGGCCGTATTGCGCCAGCCGGTCGCTCCATTCTTGGGTTTGGCATTGCAGATCAAAATGAGTCTCAGAGGCCAACATGACATCGTCTGCGTAGAGAAGCGTTCAGGTCTGCCGGTACAAATAAAACCAGTACCTGGAAAATCTACATCAACATAGCAAAAAAAAAAATCTCCGCTAGAGATGAAAAACGGCACAGTTTCGCAGGTGTCCTCTGTCTTGACACCATAAGCACAGAACTGTTAACACCACCCCCTTGGACTCTACTTTATGCTAATGATGTTATGGTCGCCTGTGAATTCTGTCTATATTTGCAGCAACTAGTCCAACGTTGGTAAAACTCTTTGTACAGATACGACTTGCGACGTCAATTAACACAGACGGCGTTGAGATTCTAAAAACAACTCAATTTAAATATCTGTGATCATTTGTCCAATCGGATGGTGACACACTCCCAGATTGTTGAAGCAGAATCAATGCTGCTTCGATGAATTGGCACCTCATAGGAGTCCTTTTTGATAGGAGGGTGCCAATGTATCTGAAATCCAAAATCTATAGAACCATCATTAGTATGTATGGAACCAAATGTAGGCCAGTCACAAGGAGACACGAACAACAGCCACATGGCATGGAGATGTTTCGCTGACCAATTGTATTCACTCGACTGGACCGTATCAGAAATGAGGATGTTCGGATGGCATTTGGTGTGGCAAAAGTCCCTCAGAAAATGCTAGAGAATCGTTTGCGATGGTATGGCCACGTGCTACGCAGAAACGATTCTTCAATTGCGAGAAGGGCATTACACTCAAGTCCTGAGAGTAAAAGACCACGAGGGCGACCAAAGAAGCGCTGGTTCTACACTCTGCGGAAGGACATGCATGTTGCGAAAGTATTTCCTGAAGACGCACAAACCGCATCAAGTGGAAAACGAAGTACAATGACAAGGAATATTCGCGAAGTACCTAGCGGGTATTTATTTCATCATTTTTATCTTGATATAGGGCCTATAATGAATGATCCACTATACGGTAGTAACGCAATTTTTAGCTGCCTGTACTGAATCTTATCCAGGATTGGGCAAGACAAAAATGTGTTCAACCGCATGAGGGCGCTATTCATCACCAGATATCTCAACCTTCAGCTCTGAGTTCGGGTGTTGCGATGTTATGTACCCATGCCTCATTTTTCGCGCTCCCGTACAGTGTTGGGGTACTTGTAAATGGGTGTTAAATCCTCTTGCTAATAGATGTAGAGTTCACCTGCACATTATTTAGCGACACGGCGAATGGTTAACCTTCCATTACAATAGTACCCATTGACCGGGAGAGTTGGCCGTGCGGTTAGGGGCCCGCAGCTGTCAGCTTGCATGCGGGAGATAGTGAGTTCGAATCCTACTGTCGGCAGCTCTGAAGATGGTTGTCCGTGGTATCCAATTTTCACACCAGGCAAATGCTCGGGCTGTACCTCAATTAAGGCCACGGCCGCTTCCTTCCAACTCCTAGCCCTTTCCTATCCCATCGTTGCCATAAGATCTGTCTGTGTTAGTGTGACGTAAAGCCACTAGCAAAAAAATGTAGTATCCATTGATGATAATCAAACCTCTTGGAAAACTTCCCTGATATTCTCTATACAATGTTTGATTTGTTTGTTTGCTTGTTTGTTTTCAGAGCGGTAGTAAATCGAGCGGGGTTTATTACAGTCACTAAGGTACACATATGCTTCGTCTAATGTCACCACATTTTTCCATGTGTCCCCTGCCGGATAGCCCTTATACAGCTCTCTTGTGATAGTACAACGTTCCGAAATGTAACGAGGCAACAGCTTGTTGAATTTGAAAAAAAAATGCCAGCATTGACGCAAATAAAACCCTAACCCCAATTTCGTGCCTCACTTAAAAAAAAATGTGCGGGTATTATTCGCGTAAATACGGTATATCAAACTGTTACAATCAGTCTATGAAATACGCGCAAATGACAGTGAAAACATTATGTGATAAGAGTCAAGCAGCTGAGTGTGGGAGTGAGCAACACGAAAAGAACATTTCACCAACACAAACGTCTTCAGCAACGTAAAGAAACATTCGTACGTAGGTTTCTTTAGATACTTCACTTCTATGAAGTAATAAAGACTGATGGTTAAAAAAATAATATACCGTTATATGTAATCACTAGGGCCCGGATGTTTATGCAGTAATAGGTTAGAATGCAAACTTCCTGAAGCGAGTAACAAGTATAGTCTACCTTCACAACGACTATGCTACGGGGTTTGCCTAAACAATAGGGGTACGGCCCATCAAAACCCCTGTAATTTATGTTACTCTTGCTACATTATGGAAGAACGGGTGGCCGACACTTCCTACTAACCAAATTAGTTTGCAATCTAAGCGGTTACTGCATAAAAATCCGGGCCCTAGTAATCACATCTACACACACGTTTGTAAAGAAAACAAGGAACGGTGATATTACGGAATTCACATTTCACAACGTCATGTTTAAGATACCGTACTATGTTATTTCTGTATTATATGCCGACACTGGCGAGTAATAGAAATAAGGAGTGTACTGTGTTATGATCTTGATGTGAAAGTGTATAACATAGTTAATTCAGGTTCGTAGGCTCGTGAAAACACCTCACCAATGGCCATAATACGCTGCAGAAATCCCTCTCTTTCGTTGCGGTATCTGTCCAGGTGGATGACAGCTAGTGCATACCGGTGCCATTTCAGTACGTTGACTCTTAACATCAACGCCACACAGCAACAACACTCCCAGATTTCACAGATTTCACGTAATCCTGGAAAACATCCTGGTTCATTTTTGTCACGGACAATGTCAATTTTAATCCACGAATACTGATCACCTTTTGAAAGCATGCTTTGGAGCGGCGAAATCGACACTCTTCACTTCAACGCCACACTGCTACAACACTCCCAACTGGACACCCTCAACTGCACACTACACATCGACAACAGCGCCATCTGACCGCTCCCATTTGCGCACGCCCGATCGCCTGCGAGTGTCTGCCCCTACTTTATCTACAGCCCTCGTATTTAGCAAAACATTTGCAATAATTGACAATAGTTTTTCACACAATATAGCCTACAAATTTCTACTCCACACAGGCACACATCAGTTGGGAAACAAAATTGTTTTAGAGACAACAACTATTTTGATCTTTACACCTTAAAACATAACTTGTTTAACATTATTGAAAATCAATGCACTTAGGATAGGCCTACAGCTAGCAATGTCAGCAATTAAGTGCACCAAGTTTATTTTACATCACTTACAATTTAAACTCATCTGTAAGGGCAATACAAACGCTACTATAGATTTTGTTTAATCGTGGCAAGCATTAAAAATCACAATAGAAGATGAATAATATTGTGAAATAAATCAGAACACTAAGAGACTTGAAAAATCACTTCGTATTCCCGCGTAATACAGTGGCAAGAGTATGACTCATAAATAGGGCTCGGGTGTTTATGACACGTAAAAATGTTTCCTTAAATTATTTCCATAGAAAATACAAGTTACAACAAGCTTGATAGCTGCAGTCGCTTAAGTGCGGCCAGTATCCAGTATTCGGGAGATAGTAGTTTCGAACCCCACTGTCGGCAGCCCTGAAAATGGTTTTCAGTGGTTTCCCCGTTTTCACACCAGGCAAATGCTAAGGCTGTACCTTAATTAAGGCCACGGCCACTTCCTTCCAACTCCTAGCCCTTTCCCGTCCCATCGTCGCCATAAGACCTATCTTTGTCGGTGCGACGTAAAGCAACTAGCAAAAAATACAAGTTACGCATGATTTTATCTATGGTTACTAAAATTGTGCTGTTTTCACGAGTAATATAAAGTCCTATTTTGGACATTTTGTAGTTTTTGTCATTTTCCGGTAATTTTTTATATTATGGTCATATTTCCCCGTAAAGTTTCGTGTTTTTGTCATATTTTAATGTTTTTATTCTATTTTCGTATACCTGCTTTTTCATCTCAAATATGGATTTTTCACATATCCTAATTGTTGTCTGTAATTTCTTACATTATATTTCTTAGAAATATATATATTTATGTGAATTAGGAGGCGGGCTGTACAGAAAGAGACAAATAATAATAATAATAATAATAATAATAATTGTATGGCCTCAGCTACCGTGTGCAGACATTTCAATTTGATGCCATCTGGCTGTCTGCTCGTCAATTTCGACGTTCCGTTTTACTCTAGGCCCCACTAGATGGCAGACCGAGTAAACCGAAACTCTCTTGGGCGTCTATGGCTGAGATTTAATGCATTTTGTCGGGTAAACACCAAATGTGTCACCAGAGATCTTTTACATGCCGACATCGTACGACATGGAGTGTCGAATGGACTTTTTTCCGTCCTTCAAAAATCCGACTACCTCTGCCGGGTTTGAACCCGTTATCTTAGGATCCGGAGGCCGACACTCTACCGCTGATCCACAGAGGCAGCTACAGAGAGAGACAGATGATGAGTAAAAAGCGACAGAAAGGTGAACCTCAACTGAACTCTTAATGATGTGACGTGTTTCAAATATGGCCCAATAACATCCTGCAATATATTTTCCCCGGTACAAGTCAATGTTGCGTGAAAATAGAAGATCGTTCCTATTTGAAAAAATATATGCAATTTTTTACGATCGGCCATGAAAATATGACATTTATTTCATTCTGTGCAGAGTCGAGAGGTACCTTTTTAATGCCTAATGAAATAGGGTACATTCAAAATAGTCCGCCTCTGTGGTGTAGTGGTTAGCGTGATTAGCTGCCACCCCCGGAGGTCCGGGTTCGATTCCCGGCTCTGCCACGAAATTTGAAAAGTGGTACGAGGGTTGGAACGGGGTCCACTCAACCTCGGGAGGTCAACTGAGTAGAGGTGGGTTCGATTCCCACCTCAGCCATCCTCGAAGTGGTTTTCCGTGGTTTCCCCACTTCCCCTCCAGGCGAATGCCGGGATGGTACCTAACTTAAGGCCACGGCCGTTTCCTTCCATCTTCCTTGCCTATCCCTTCCAATCTTCCCATCCCTCCACAAGGCCCCTGTTCAGCATAGCAGGTGAGGCCGCCTGGGCGAGGTACTGGTCATTCTCCCCAGTTGTATCCCCGACCAAGAGCTTGAAGCCCCAGGACACTGCCCTTGAGGCGGTAGAGGTGGGATCCCTCGCTGAGTCCGAGGGAAAAGCCGAACCTGGAGGGTAAACAGATGATGATGATGATGATGACATTCAAAATATAATAAAAATTAATATTCTTACTTATTTTTTATGATTATTGAATGTTGTAGATTTTAAAAGTCTACTTTCAATATAATGTTAATTTAAACAGCGCCAAAATTTTGAAGTTTTCGAAAATGTGACCAAACATTTTAAAGTCATATTTATTCATATATTAATACATTTTTAGGTCATAAACATCCGGGCCCTAAACATGTCGCCAATTCTCAGCCTTCTGACCTCTTACTAGAGTCGACCGTGCCTCACCTCGTAACTGTATGGACCGCTACAGGGGGCCGAGTTCACAGGGAGCGCTAATAATAATGCCGTGAGGCCTTCTGATACCACTCCATTAATTGTCATATCTTGGGGAACTGAAAGTGAGGTTATATTTTGCAGTGATATTCAGCCAGGAAACAACTTGACTGTCCATATAATAAAGGGAAAGGTGATACAGCAGATCCCAATTCCTACAGGGGTATTGCACTGGAGTGTATTCTCTTAAAGACCTTGACTGCTTTAATTCATAAACGCATTACAGAGTTCATTGCAGACAAACTTCCAGATTCCCAATTTGGTGTCAGGAGTGGTAGGTCAACATTTCAGGCAGTTCAATGCCTTCAACAAGGCCTCCGGAGAAGCCTGGTGTGGCAACCTGCATGTCTGTGAAGATGATGGCCCTACCTACGATGATTTCTAATGCTGAATGTGCCACACACACCCAGCCCCCGAGCCACTGGAATTAATCAATTAAAGTTAAAATCGCCGACCCGGCCGGGAATCGAACCCGGGACACTCTAGACCACAGGCCAGGGCGCTAACCATTTAGCCATAGAGCCGTGTGTTTAATTGATACTGAACATGGTTAGACGATTGGAAACTGTTCAATAAGATAGATATATCCACAACACACGCAATTAAATAATGATATGTTTATATATGAAAAGGAATTACCATTTTAAAATTCAAATCATTGTATGAAATCTAATAACCAATCATGTGATGAATACCATTCTATTTTGAAAACGATAATCAGAAGAAGTTTATCCCACGCAAAGGCCTGCGACCATTACGAGGAATTCATACTTGATGAAATATCAGATACCACCCATAGCCTGAAAGACAAGAAAGCATGTGGCCCTGGTCTCTTATTCAACGAACATTTGAAAGATACTTTCCCAGGGCTACACAACTCGATATCACTACTGCTAAACGAATGTTTTTTGTCCGACTCGTTGGCTGAATGGTCAGCGTACTGGCCTTCGGTTCAGAGGGTCCCGGGTTCGATTCCCGGCCGGGTCGGGGATTTTAACCTTAATTGGTTAATTCCAATGGCCCGGGGGCTGGGTGTTTGTGCTGTCCCCAACATCCCTGCAACTCACACACCACACATAACACTGTCCTCCACCACAATAACACGCAGTTACCTACACATGGCAGATGCCGCCCACCCTCATCGGAGGGTCTGCCTTACAAGGGCTGCACTCGGCTAGAAATAGCCACACGAAATTATTATTATTAACGAATGTTTGCGTCAAGGTAGAATACCAGAAAGTTGGAGACGATCCACAATTAAGATGTTATATAAAAGGAAAGGTGATACAGCAGATCCCAATTCCTACAGAGGTATTGCACTGGAGTGTATTCTCTTAAAGACCCTGACTGCTTTAATTCATAAACGCATTACAGAGTTCATTGCAGACGAACTTCCAGATTCCCAATTTGGTTTCATAAGTGGTAGGTCAACACTTCAGGCAGTTCATTGCTTTCAACAGGATATAGAGGAAGCCTTGGATCAATCTAGAGGAAAACTTCATGCCATCTTCATTGATTATACAAAGGCTTTTGACACGATTGACAGAACTATTCTTTTAGAGAAATTACAGAAGATCACCGACCAGAGTTTCTATCTTCTTCCACTAATCAAAGATCTGCTCACCAGCAATTGGATAGAAATCAGTGACGGCATTACCAGATCAGGTCCTATTTTACAAACTATTGGGGTACTCCAAGGTGACCCGCTGAGTCCTCTGCTCTTCATTATTGCAACGGCAGACATTAAAAAATCGATAACGTCTAGTAATGTCAAATTACTCATGTATGCAGATGACATGGTCTTAAACGTCCATCTCAGAGTCTGACCTACAAAATACTTTTAACAAAGTGAGTAAATGGGTAGAAGGAACTAAGCTGACTCTGAATGAAGATAAGACCGTCTCGATGACTTTTAGGAGGGGAGGCAAGAAGGGAACATTCTACTATCGAGACCGGCAGTTAAAATCAGTATCAAGTTTCCGGTACTTGGGAATAACATTCCAATCAGCTGGAAAACAATTTTCCCTTCATGTCAAAGAAAGACTAAACGCAGTCATTAAAGCAATGGGTGACATCAATCTTCTCAGCAGCTTGTCGCTGACGACGGCCATAGAGTTATTTCATCTCAAAGTTAGTCCAGTTGTGTCCTACGGAATAGAAAACATATGGGTGTATCTTACCAAGGCACAATTGCAAAGTTTAGTGAATGTAAAATCAGCATTTCTTAAGAGATCACTTTGTCTATCCAAGTACACTCCTTCGCGCCTCACAAGAGAACTGTTATATGTAGAAGAGCTGCGTCTGAAGTTCCTGCTCCCCACCACCACGGCGTATAATGCACTACTACAGGAACTTCATCAAAAGAGGAACAACATATCGGACGATTTTTACCTCAGTGACGCAATGGTTAACTTAGAGTGGATGCAAGGAGGTTATATAGCAACAAGGCTCGCCGTGCATGGATTTCACCATAAACTGTGTGAATCCAAGCAATACCATGACCCCTGCCATGACTGTAAGTGCAAAAGATGTGGGGAACTCTGCGAGAGATACCATGTACTAAAGTGAAAACTGAGAACAGAATCTCTGAGAAACTTTTATGAGTCAGTGTATTAGTATACTTGTATGTATATTCATGCACATTGTGCGCAATTAAAGATTTATTATTATAATCAGAAGAAGTTGTGGATAGGGGAGTGTTATTACTTGTCTCGGTATGTTCTATAGAGAACAGTTCACCTTTTTTGATAAAAAAAATAACATGATATTTGTGTACATTTTTAAAAATATTTAGACTGATGGATTGAAAGATAGAGAAGAAGACAGACAGACGGCAGAATGACATTCTGGCATTCGTTGTCACTATAGAGCGAAATTTGAAATCTAAATCCCATTCTCTCTTGCTGCAAAATCCATTTCGTTTTAACTCTACGACCAAATTGAATGTTTTGTGTAGTGCTGGGGGGATATAAGGGATGGCGGGGGGAGAGGGTGGTAAAGGGGAAGAAGAGGTGGGGTGAGTTGCGAGAGGAGGAGGGGGTGAGCGAAATTGTATGAGAGGTGTATGTATGAGGGAGGGGGGGGGCAGAGTAAAGTAGGAGAATAGAGGGTGCTGTGTGTGCGAGTGAGAGGGTGGGAAAACTTGAATATGTGGTGTGTGTGTAAGAGAGAGAGAGAGAGAGAAAGAATTAGTGGAATGGGTTAAAGAAGAGAGAGTGAATGTGTGAGAGAGAAGAGAAAAAAATTCTCTTGATAAGCGTGATTTAGCTGCCCTGGGGATATTGATTTTTACTTTCTCTCCCTCTACCAACTCACTCACTCTCTCTCTCTTTTGGTCCTACCCTCTCTCCGTTTTCATCCCCTCTCCTTCCTACTACACCCTTTCCCCCTTCCCTCCTCCCAGCCAGCAACTCTCTCTACCCCCTTTCAGTTTTATATGTGTGTTTTCTTACTGTAATAGCACTGCGCCATGTTGGATTCAAAGAGGGGGGTGTACTGGTGGTGGCAGTGGTGGGAGGTGGAGGGAAAGATGGCCTCCATTTCGGCTGTAGCAAAAAGGGGGAGAAGTACAAGTGAAACTCACACACATACACACATTCATAGCAGATAGACAGATAGATATAGACTTCGTGTGGTATGACGCATAGTGACTACAGAAAAAAGGTGTTTGTGTTTTTAAAGTTAAATGCTTCCACAAGAAGAAGAGTTAGATCTTTAACAACAGGAAAAGGGTGCTTACAAATTCTAACCCACTCCCGCCTATTAATACCTTTACCACCCCTAAGAAGATGGTTCTTAACACCGTCACAAAATAGCTATTATATTCTTGTTCACCCTTCGGAGGAAGAAGGGGAAATTGAATTATAAAATTTTAGAGAACATTGTGTGGTAATAGGTGAAGAGAAGTTCTTCCGTCCCGTCCGTACCATTACGCGTTTTTTTTAAACACAGTGCAAGCGACAGAATTTTACATCTGAGACCATCAATCTTTTTACACTCAGGTTCGCGAACTCCAGCGGGAAAAAAAAAAATCTTCTTGGCCACGTTAACATTTCAGGAGACGATACCTTACAGGTCAGGTTGTAAGATTCACTCAAGAAGAAAAGTTATCTCAGTTTTAATTACTGTGTTGATGGGGTGGTAGTACCTTGTGGGGATCACTGTAAGTACGTAGGTGTGTTATGTAGAGCCCGGATTTTGATGCATTAATAGGTTAGAATGCAAACTTACTGAAGTGAGTAGCATGCATAGTCTACCTTCACAATGATTGTGCTATGGAGTTTGCATAAGCATTAGGGGTACGGCCCAACAGAACCCCTACAATTTATGTTACTCTTACTACATTATGGAAGAGCGGGTGGCCGACACTTCCAACCAACCAAATTAGTTTGCAATCTAACCTGTTACTGCATAAAAATCCGGGCTTTAGATACGAGGAAAGATCTTCATTGGGATATTCACATAGACGGGATTGTAAATACAGAGTACAGAGTATTTAGCGGTTGTTGTAAGGATGTAAGTAAGAGATCCCCACCAGGACTACTTGATACGAACCGGGCGAGTTAGCCGTGTGGTTAGGAGCGCGCCGCTGTGAGCTCGCATCCGGGAAATAGTGGGTTCGAATCCCACTGTCGGCAGCCCTGAATTAAGGCCACGGCCGCTTCCTTCCCATTCCTAGGGATTTCCTGTCCAATCGTCGCCATAAGACTTATCTGTGTCGGTGCGACGTTTAGCAAATAGCAAACAAACAAAAAAAACCACCTTGAAACGAGAACTATAAAAGATTCCAAGGAATGCAGCACGTGATTTCCGACAAAGGAGCAGTGTTACGAAAATATTGCAAAGTTTGGGCTGGGAAGACTTGGGAGTAAGGAGACGAGATGTTCGACTAAAGTGGTATGTTTCGAGCTGTCAGTGAAGAGTTGGCGTGGAATGACGTTAGTAGACAAATACGTTTGAATGGAGCTTTTAGAAAGTAGGAATGATCATAATATGAAGTTAAACTTGGAATTAAAATGGCCAAATTCGTTTATAGGACAAGGCATAACGGAGTAGAAAAGATTATCAAGAGTCGATAAATTTCCAACTTATTTGAGAAGATTTAAGAAAAGGCAAGGTAAACGAATGATAGGGAATCTGCCACCTCGGCGACAGCTCTAAATGCACATTATTGATGACTGATTCCTTGATTGAATCTCGCTTTCCAAGTTTACTCCGTGAAATCTAAATTTCAATACCTACCGTTGAACATGGGATTGTGGATTAGATTCGACACATAATCGGATTTCCAGTGACTATGGTCATAATACGAGGGTTGTAAATAAACTATTGGCAACGTCGTCTAGGAGATCTGGCATACGCAAGTAGGATGTGGGAGCGGTCAGATGGCGCTGTTGTCGATGTGTAGTGTGCATTTGAAGGGCATCCAGTTGGTCGTGATTTGCAGTGTGGCGTTGAAGTGAAGAGTGTCGATTTCACCGCTCCAAAGCATGCTTTCAAAAGGTGATCAGTATTCGTGGAATAAAATCGAGATTGTCCGTGACAAAAATGAACCAGGATGTTATCAAGGATTACGTGAAGCGTGTCACGTGAATGCATTACTGTATAGGACGGTTGCACGATGGTTCAAGGTGTTTTGCTTGGGTCGTAATGAGGTTTCGGAACATCCTCCGTACTCACCAGACATGAGTGTGTTTTTCTGACTACTTATGACTCGACCTACGTAACAAGTACAATTACATAACATGTCTTCATTGTAGTCGTCCGCAAAGTCCATTATCTTTTGCCAAATGTCGGCAATCCGCAGTGGACCGTTGGCAAGGCGTTCTCTGTTGATGTAGTCAGAACCCCTCAGAGGTCGTCGATTTCCTGACGTGGGCACCTGTACTCCGTCGCTGTCACCAACAGTTCTGACTACTTAATTCATGTTCACGAATTGTCACTCATCCCTATTGCAATTATTTTGAAACTAATTCTGATTCTTTGCACTTCTCTTGCTGTCCTTGGCCTCTGTATACCAGCCATTTCCCTGAATTCTTGCTGTAATGGACGTTCTCTGTTTATTTTTCCTATCCTGATATTGTTGAGGTGTCAGCCCACCCATTCATGCCCACCCCAATTCCATTTAAGAGACCTCGCCTTGATGTATGCATCCTCCATAGCACTTCTTCGTAATTCTTCATTCCGCAGTTCGGGAGATAGTGTCTTCCAACCCCACAGTCGGCAGCCCTGAAGATGGTTTTCCAGCAAATTAAGACCACGGCCGCTTCCTTTCTATTGCTACCCCTTTATTATCCCATCGTCGCCATAAGATCTATCTGTATTGGTGCGACGTAAAGCAACTTGAAATAAATAAATAAATAAATAAATAAATAAATAAATAAATAAATAAATAAATAAATAAATAAATAAATAAATAAATAAATAAATAAATAAATAAATAAATAAATAAATAAATAAATAAATAAATAAATATTACAAGATATTCTCAACAGTACTAATAAACAGAGTAAAATCGACAGTGGACAGTCAATTGGGTGAATATCAAGGTGGATTTAGGGAGGGAAGATCTTGCTTCGAACAGATTTTCAACCTGAAATCTATAACTCCACCCAGATTAATAAACTCTAAAGACATAGTTGTAACATTTGTTGACTTTAAAATAAATTGACTCTGCTCATAGGGAAACTCTAGATAAAGTAATCCGTGAATTTGGAGTTAAAACTAAATTGGCAAACCTAATTCGTGAAACACTTACATACACTATCTCGAAAGTTAAATTTATGGGTGAAATATCTCGACCTTTCAAAATAAATGTATGTGTCAGGCAGGGCGATGGCTTATCCCCACTCATTTTTAACTGTGTCATGGAGAAAATTGTAAACATTTGGAATGAAAAACTGAAAGAATCCTAAATATTGCCACTCGTGCTGGGGAAAAATAACAAAGAAAGAAAAAAGGTGTTGCAATAAATTGCCTAGCATTTGCAGATGACTTTTCCATACTTTCAGAAAGCCTTACAGATGCAGCAATGCAAGTTAATCTCATTGAAAAGACAGCCAACATGACAGGCTTGAGAATTTCTGCCGAGAAAACAACATTTTTGACAAATATAAAAAGTGCCCCGAAGTTTTTAGTAACAGATAATGGTCAAATAGGAAAGGTAAAGAAATTCAACTATTTGGGTGAGACAATTCAAGAAAATGGTTTAGAAAATTTGCTATAGAGGAGAGGATACAAAAGATGGAAAGAGCTTACGGTATAACTAAGAATACTTACAACAAAAATTGCTTACCAAGAAAACTTAAAATAAGGCACTACATTACAGTAGTGAAACCAGAATGCCTGTATGCCAGCGAATGTCTAGCACTGAACTATAAGCTTGATAAATTAGAAATATTAGAAAGAAGTATTATAACGAAAATATTAGGTCCTCTAAGAATTGCAGAGTTTTGGAAATTAAGAAGTAACCATGAAATTTACCAGAACATAGAAAACATATCAGAAACAATTAGAAAAAGGAGATTGCTATTTCTTGGACACATTTACAGAATCGATGACAATAGACTAACTAAACGAATCTTCGAGTACCTGTGGGAAAATAAATCAACCACCACCTGGATTCAAGAAGTCAAGAAAGACCTGGAAAGGAACAACATACGAGAAGAAGAATTATTGGAAAGAAAGATTTTTAGGAAGAAAGTCTTTCAAATGGAAGGATTCCAAGGGAGGAAGGAAAAGAGAACAGGCACAAAGCGGACTGAAGACAGAGAAAAGAAGCACAGTGAAACAATGAAAGAATACTGGAAGAAAAGGAAAGAACAACTAGGTAGGAAGAAATGAAATTGTAACGTGGTCCTTAGAAGTCCGGAACGCAAGAATAATAATAATAAATAAATAAATAAATAAATAAATAAATAAATAAATAAATAAATAAATAAATAAATAAATAAATTGCTTTCACTAGTCTTTGGCAAATGTACTTATCAGTTGCATCCTGTTCATTCTTTTCAACAGATGGTATCGTGAACAGGGCATGCCACACAGTTCGCAGGTACAGTCGACCTTTGGAGTGTGGAATCCGCTTTTTTAGGCATACTGTATCTTCCCGTGGAAACCGTGGACGTCACAGCGTGGCGCAGCAGGTAGTTAGGCCTCTCTACTTTGGTGTTAAATAACTCTTCTTTAATGTGCTGAGCTTCCTGCCGACTTTCTCTTATTACAACAATAGATGCGAAAGTATCATTGAGTTCACGTAGCTGTCAGCTTGCATTCAGGAGGTAGTGGGTTCGAACCGCACTATCGGTAGACCTGAAGATGATTTTCCTTGGTTACCAATGTTCATCAGGCTGTACCCTAATTAAGGCCACGGTCGTTTCCTTCCCACTGCTAGCACTTTCCTATCTGATCTTCGCCATAAGACCTATCTGTGTCGGTGCGACGTAGAAAATATATCATGGAGTCGGAATGAGGACTTGATATCCTCCAATATGAATTACTTATTAGCTATTGCATATTTCATTTGGCTTTTCGAATTTTATAAAACCTGTAGGGCTCGTTTCATGTATCTACTCTTTATGTTTTCCAAATCTTCTCAGGTTTGGCACGGTCAATTTTTGTTATATCAACTGGATGCCTAAAACTGGGGAGATTTTAAGCTTAAATTCTGTTATTGCGTTATCTATTGAGAGGTTATAGAACTTAGGGATCTCGTACAGGACCTCATTAAGGACACCATGACCTTTACGTCGGTGTAGGGGCTTGTGTGATTGTTGATCCCGAGGGCCGTGCCACCTCAGGGTCACACATGCTGGATGGCCCTCGGAGTAGGAACAGACTAACAAGGTGTCTCCCGAGTTGCCTGAGAGGTGTCTGTGCTCTCTTGTCTTCATTCATATTTCTTTCTTTCCTGTCCTAACCTCATACATGTTGTGCCACGGGTAGTCCCCCTGTGGGTGGAGGTGGTAGAATAACAACCACGGTATCCCCTGCCAATCGTAAGAGACCAATCAAATAGGTCCCAGGGACTCTGAACTTGGGAGAGTGGGCTGGCGACCACGGGGTTCTTAGTTGACTCCTGACATTGCCTCCAGTTACTTGTGGCAAGTTATTCACTTTCATCTATCCTATCCGACCTCCCTTGGCCAACTCATGTTCTTTTCTGACCCCGACGGTATTTTAACATTTGAGGACTAGGGAGTCTTTAAACCACTCTCCTCCCCCGCAATAACCCACTCTACAGGAATACACGGCAGACACAGCCCACTTTTATAGGAGGGTCTGACTTACTGAAGCTAGTAATAGCCACAATAAATTATTATTATTATTATTATTATTATTATTATTATTTCAGTAGTGTAGATCCCTTTTGCGGCCCTCAAAATTAACCGTCGTGACAAATGAGCATTCAAAAGAAAGAGAATAGAAATTAGAAGTGACGAATTGTACTCTCATTTCATAAATATCGATAATTTCGTTAACAAATGAGTTTAAAATATGTACGAAGTGTGCGATTTGCGAATACTGTTGCTGTAGGAAAATACGCACCATCATTGCTGTCCACTTCACATTTTCGCCGCTGGGACGCTTGTTTTATGTCATTATAATAAACTGTAATTATCAGTTCAGAAAAGAATGATAGTAAAAAAAAAAATTACTTCCGGAACATTCGTCAGTATAGCAATGCACCACATTCTTTATGAACATGCGAGGTTTCTCTCACGGACCCCCTAGTTATTATTATTGTGAAAACTCGTTATGTGCATCTGTGGTAGAGTGTCGATGTCCAGATCCAAAGATAGCGGGCTCAAATCGGGCAGATGCAATGGGAGTTTTTGAAGGGCAGAAAAAATCATCCATTCGACATTCCGTGTCGCACGATGGAGGCATATTAAAGATCTGCGGTGACGCATTTGTTGTTTACACGACAAAATTCGTTAAAACTCAGATATAGATGCTCTAGGGAGATTCCGATAACTCAGCCTGGGACTGAGCGAGTGGAGGCGCGGTTTGTCACACCTAACTGTCAGCTTGCATTTGGGAGATAATGGATTCGAATTCCTACTGAGATTGTTTTCCGTGTTTTTCCATTTTAATTCCAGGGAAATATTCGGGCTGTACTTTAATTAAGGTCACCGTCGATTCCTTTCCTGTACCATCGTCGCCATAAGACAAAACTATCTGTATCGGTAGCGTTCAAGCAATTAACTCCGAATCACTGCCATCTGCGATTTCAGTTAACAAAAAGTACATTAGTCTCCGAATAAGACGGAATGTCGAGATTGACTAGGTGGGTAGCCAGATGGTGTCGTATTAAAGTACCTACACACGATAGCTAGGACCATAGATCCTTCTTTCTTTCTTGCTTTCTTTCTTTCTTTCGTTCTTTCTTTCTTCCTTCCTTCTTCCTATGAACACGGCCAACTGTAAACCTATCCTGGCCTTCCTGCGTTTCCAGTATTTCCTGTTTCTTTCACTATGTTCCCTCCTTCTGGCCTCTGTAGAGAAAGATTTCCTTTATTTCCTCTCTTTTGCCTGCAATCCCCCAAACTCCTTTACATTTTTCCTGAAATGACTCTATTTAATATCTCGTTTCTGCCAATACCCAATTAAACCATATCCTGTGTTAATTTTGATGAATAATCGGATTTGTGTTTTGGGACTTTTATTGAAGCGATAGAATATCGTCTTCGTTAGCCTCTCTGAATTAATCCGGATTAAATGACGATAAAGGAATTTTGTCTGAAAGATTTTAATTTTTCAAATAAAGTTCTTTATTGTTCCTTTTCCTCAATGTATTTCCATTTTTCTTTGGACCAATACAACTCTTCTTTCCTAATTCATGAATTTCTCCCATTCTGCCGAAAGCCAAACATTCAGCTAAATGAAGGCACTGCGATTCCTTTCCCAAATTACTCTTTGATTTCCTTTACTGCATATTCTGCATAACATTGGAAAGGACAGCGGACAAATTACAGCCTTGCCTTACTCCTTTCTGCATTGCTGTTTGTCATACTCTTCTATTCTTATCATTACAGACTGATTTTTGTGCCTTTCGTAGTTCTACGAATGCTATGTACGTGGGCTTGCTTTTCTATAAAATAATTTTTGCTTCAATTTTGTCCTTACGAATTCCAAATTTATCTTATCAAATTGATATTTCCTACTTTAAAAAGCTCCAGTCATTTTATTCGTCTACTAATGACATTCCACGCCATCTCTTCACTGACATCTCGCAAAATAAACGCTTAGTCGAGCAGCTCGTCTTCTCTTTACTCCCAAGTCTTCCCAGGATAAAGTTAGCAAGATTTTCGTAACATTGCTCTTTTGTCAGAAATCTTCCAGAACAAATCATGATGCTTTCCTTTGGATATTTCCAGTTCTGGTATCAAGTAGTCCTTTTGTGGGTCCCAAAAACTGGAATGATACTCTGACTAAGGTTTTCCCAGAGTCTTATAAGTGTTCTCCTTTACATCCTTACTACAACCCTATTTTTGTGTATTGTACGTGTGTCTCTCGATTTATACTTTGTGTTTTATCCTGACATTTATTTATTCTGTTTTGTGAATTATTCATTGTTGGTCACAATTTTACTCAATTTGTACCGGCTTAACTTGCACCATAAGCTAAATATATAAATAAAATAACAAGTTCTGACTGACTGACTCAAAAACTGATCCAAAACTACTGGACATAAAGAAACGAAATTTTCGGAATACATTTATATTATAATGTAGGTGCTCACTAAGGGAGGATTTTCGGATATTCCGTCGTTAAGGGGGTGAAAAAGGGGATGAATTTTAAAACGAGTTTATCTATATCTCAAAACGTTAACAGTTTAAAGGCGTGAAAATTGGTATTTGGAATCTGCTTTCAAAATAAAGAAACACGTATTTCTTGACCAGAAAATTCGCTTAAGGGGAGGTGAAAAGAAGTGAAAAAGGGGGTGAGTTTTTAAAATGAGTGTATCACAAAAACGTAACTTGTTAAAAACGTAAAATTTGGTACTGTATTTGGAATCTCCTTTAAAATTTCAGAAGCACGCATTTTTTGTTTTAGGGAAATCCACTTAAGGGTCGGAGGAAGAGGTCAGAAATAAGTGATGAAGGAGTAGAATTCCTTTTATGAGGATACTTACATCTTTAACACTCAATATATTGCAGGAGTGGAAATAAGTATTTGGAACCTCCTTTAACAATAAAGGAATACGTATTTCTGTTCGACTTGAAAGAGAACTGTTTCTCACATGTAGTGTTCTACGCCGCATGTTCCCGAGTTAGTTCTGCCAGTAGCCTGATCAACTTAGCCCGTAAGGGCAATATCACAAACGTGGTTAAAAAAGAGGTTCGGGGCTAAAAGAAACTAAATTCTTCTGTGAGTGTTTGTTCTTTAGGAATTTTCAGGTACTGTCTTAGTGCAGCACGGAGGAGAGATTACTTTTATCGAATTACGAAATTCAGGCGAGCAAAGCCTCGGGTAACAGCTAGTGAATGAATAAATAAAATCTCTAAATAATTATATGAAGGGATATGTAACCATTATTTATAAACTCACTAATGGTAATTTTACCAATTAAGACGTGTGTTCAGAAATTGATCAGAAGCATCCACTCCCCAAGCAAGATGCTCAAAAGTCCTGCGGCAATGGTATTAACACAATCCACCACATTCCTTTTTTTCATTTCTTTGGTTTCTTACTTGAAAATTGTCGCACAGAGTTAAAAATTCAACAGTAGACGCCACTGGTCGCAAATCTCCTGTTCATAGACGGCACGAGAAGAAGTCATCATCACTGCATTTTCGCTATTCCTTTCTTTGTCTCAACTTGCTTAAAAAAAATGATTATGCTGCCTCCATGTACAGTCCATTACATAGTGGTTTAGTCTTCCTCGCCACTACATCATACACAGACAGTAATTACACCACTCTGAAGTTGATTAAGGACCACACATAGCAAACTGTCGTTAAAAATTTGAACCGCTTCCTCCCACCCACCCTCCCGTATTCCCCTTCTCTCTCTATCTGTGGAAATGAGTAATTTATTTTTAAACTGGTAATTAATGAAGCACAATTTTGTTCATGCAATGTACGAACGAACAAACTCACGGCACACACATACACACGCATCCGCTGTTTGATATTTTAAGGTTAAAAAATTAATTTTCCGTAGGCAAACATTTCCCTACGTTATTGGTGGGTGTACTATAGCTGCTACCATACAGCATATAGAGATTATATTCGCTTGTACTCATCTCGCTTATACTGTGCTATATTACGCGACGATGATGCCCTCCAATCGCATGAAAACATATAATATACGCTGTATGTATTGAACATATTCTCCAAACCAAACCAGTGTTGCCAACAACGTCGTTTTCCCACTAAATCTAGGTTTATTTACCCTTCGCCAGTGGCCATATTGTAACACACAGTGGGAAATCTAGTCTTTTTCATGCCGGGCTGAGTGGTTCAGACGGTTGAGGCGCTGGCCTTCTGACCCCAACTTGGCAGGTTCGATCCTGGCTCAGTCCGGTGGTATTTGAAGGTGCTCAAATACGTCAGCCTTGTGTCGGTAGATTTACTGGCACGTAAAAGAACTCCCGCGGGACTAAATTCCGACACCTCGGCGTCTCCGAAGACTTTAAAATAGTAGTTAGTGGGACGTAAAGCAAATAACACTAACAGTCTTTTTCATGCTTATGTACCGAGCTCGATAGCTGCAGTAGTTTAAGTGTGGCCAGTATCCAGTATTCGGGAGATAGTAGGTTCGAACCCCACTATCGGCAGCCCTGAATATGATTTTCCGTGGTTTCCCATTTTCACACCAAGCAAATGCTGGGGCTGTATCTTGATTAAGGCCACGGCCGCTTCCTTCCCACACCTAGGCCTTTCCTATCCCATCGTCACCATAATACCTATCTGTGTCGGTGCGACGTAAAGCAACTAGCAAAAATAAATATCATGCTTATGTCAGTGGATAGCGGCTACCTGGCCGAGGCGGTAAAGGCGTGCTCGGTTCACCCGGAAGGACGTGGGTTCGAATCACCGTCAGGAAGTCGTAAAATTTAAGAAATGAGATTTCCACTTCCGGAGGTGCACATGGCTATGAGGTTCACTCAGCCTACACCAAAAATGAGTACCAGGTTCATTCCTGGGGGCAAAGGCGGCTGGGCGTAGAGCTAACCACTCTACCCCATCAAGTGCCGAGGTTACGGATAGTGGAATCTGTTACCTTCCACTCCTCCAAGGGCCTTCATGGCCTGTACGGAGATGACTTTGCTTTTTTATGTCAGTGGATATTTTGGTGGTTTTTCAACTGAAGTTTTCTGCAATACGATATAGAGCAGTGGACCTCAATGTGGGGGGCGCACTGGGAAGGTGCAGATGGTGGTAAAGTGGATGCCGGCTCTGATTTAAATATGTATATATTCCATTTTCTGTAACAAATATTGCTATCCTCAGATTCTCACATCCATCAACCTAGGCAGGAAACTTTTCCACCGCCATTCAAGACTCATAAACTCGTACATTTTCTGTATTATTTCACAAAACCTTACCAGTAGATCCTGCCAGCACTTATTCTGAGGAAAGGTGCGAGTAACATTTTCCACACAGCATCCTTTCACCCGCCATCCGCAGCGGTATTACCTTGCCAAACACTTAACAACCACTAATGACAATAAGCCGATCTTCTGTTTCTGCCGTTGTCGACTTGATTTCAGCCAGGCCTTTGCAGTCAGTTCAAAGACAGTGAGTGAACAGGTGAATTCTGGTGCCTGTTTGGTGGAAGTGGTTAGCCCGATTTACATTAAACTGATTCAAGTATCGCCATACCCATGGATAAGTGGCTTATTAGTAGGGCCCGGATTTAAAAAAAGGCATATGCGCATATGCAAATGCATATTTCAAACGTTAGTGCATATTTTGAGCGTTAGTGCATATTTTAAACGTTAGTGCATATTTTGAGCGTTAGTGCATGTTTTAAACGTTAGTGCATATTTTGAGCGTTAGTGCATATTTTAAACGTTAGTGCATATTTTGAGCGTCAGTGCATATTTCAAACTGCCGGCAGACCTGCATATGGTTTTCTGTGGTTTCCCTTTTTCACACAAGGCAAATGCTGGGGTTGTATCTTAATTACGGCCACGGCCGCTTCCTTCTCACTCCTAGCCCTTTCCTATCCCATCGTCTCCATGAGATCTATCTGCGTCGGTGCGATGTTAAGCAACTTGTAAAGAAAAAAAAAGTCCAATCCTTGTCCCGTTTTTTTTGCGAGGTCGGATATGAAGTGAGGTGAAGCTTCGTTGCGAGGTTTTACAACTGGATGCTCTTCCTGACGTCAAACTCATCAGTAGATTTAATAATATGAAATGAATGACGTAATACAGTATATGCTAATAGGAAGGAAGAGGGATAAACCCGGTGCCGCCACATGACCTGTCGAATAACACCAAAGGGTCTGCTCAACTCCCGGCCCCGCGGTGTAGGAGTAGTGTGCCTGCCTCTTACCGGGAGGTCCCGGGTTCGATTCCCGGCCAGGTCAGCGATTTTCACCTGTATCTGAGGGTTGGTTCGAGGTCCACTCAGCCTATGGTATTAGAATTGAGGAGCTATCTGACGGTGATACAGCGGCCCCGGTCTAGAAAGCCAAGAATAACGACCGAGAGGATTCGTCGTGCTGACCACACGACACCTGGTGATCTGCAGGCTTCGGACTGAGCAGCGGTTGCTTGGTAGGCCAAGGGCTTCTGGAACTGATGCACCATAGGGTTTGGTTTGGTCTGTTCAAGGTTTAATGTCACCATCTGACGGACGAATCGCTATCAACAGCGTTATATTCCTTCACTCCGTATGAACACTGCAGAGAAGTCTGGAACTGATTCCAGGCTTTTGGTACGCAGGCTAGTGATTAGGAACTCTGTACCACCCTTGTCAGCATTTTTTTTTTTTTTTTTGCTAGTTGTTTTACGTCGCACCGACACAGATAGGTCTTATAGCAACGATGGGACAGGAAAGGGCTAGGAGTGGGGAGGAAGCGGCCGTGGCCTTAATTAAGGTACAGCCCCAGCATTTGCCTGGTGTGAAAATGGGAAACCACGGAAAACTATTTCCAGGACTGCCGACAGTAGGGTTCGAACCTACTATCTCCCGAATACTGGATACTGGCCGCACTTATGCGACTGCAGCTATCCAGCTCGGTCTCTGACCACCAGGCTGTCTGCCGGGCTGAGTGGCTCAGACGGTTAAGGCGCTGGCCTTCTAACCCCAACTTGACAGATTCGATCCTGGCTCAGTTCGGTGGTATTTGTAGGTGCTCAAATACGACAGCCTCGTGACGGTAGATTTACTGGCACGTAAAGTAACCCTTGCGGGATTAAATTCCGGCACCTCGGCGTCTCCGAAGACCGTACGTAAAGCAAATAACATTATTATTATTATTATTATTATTATTATTATTATTATTATTATTATTATTATTATTATTATTATTACTAGGCTGTCAAACACTTTAGATACAATTTTAAAAATATATTTGACTTGAACAAATGTTCACGTTTATATGACCACTATATTTCAAAATTAGGAACTGTTGGTAAGGTACAAGAGAACAGCAAGGCTATGGTGATGTCGAGAAGGGAAAGGCAAGAAAAGGGCACTGTGAAAATTAGAATTGTGGACAGCTTTAAATACCTAGGAAGTGAATTAATGCAAAATGCTTGGGTGAACATGGAGCTTAGCAGGAGGGCACAGAAGGGTAATACATTCTACCAATGTGTAGGAAAACTTGTTTCGAACAAAGATGTACCAAGGAAAGGTAAAGAGATAATGTACAAAATGTACTATGTACCCATAGTGACATATGGAGCTGAGACTTGGACTTTGACTAGCAAGCAAGAGAGTAGAATGCAAGCCAGTGAGATGAAATTCCTAAGAAGTATGATAGGAGAGACAAGGAAAGACAGAGTGAGAAATGAAGATGTTAAGAAAGAAGCTGGGATAAGAAAGCTAAATGAGAGAGTTGAAAAGAATAAGCTAAGGTGGTTTGGACATGTAAAGAGGATGGAGGAGAATAGAATTCCAAGACAGATGGTGGAGGCAAAGTGCCAGGGCAAGGGAGCAAGAGGAAGACCTAAAACAAGGTGGATTGAATCAGTGAAGAGCAACATAAGAAGACGAAATTTAGACTGGGACAGGATCCTGGAAGAGGAATAGTGGAAGGAAAGAGGAAGATGGAGAAGTGTCATAAGTACCCCGACCCGGCAAGAGCTGGATAATGGAAAATTATGATGATGATGGTGTAAAGTACAATGACAAACAGAAGTCCGTAGTAAATTAAATTACGAGTTCAGTGCCTACGTGGTGAAGAAGAAATGTTGTTCTTTTTAGACCTGCCAAGAGGAATTTTTACCATCGGAATGTTGGCCGGCAGGGTAGAGGAGATGGTGGAAACACATTATTTTGTTCATACGTACATTTTAAACATTTTAAACATTTAATCTTTCATTGGCAGCTGCTTCTGGTTGGAGGAACTACACTTCATCGTCTCTTTGTTCTTCAACATTCATGACTTTCTTGCATAAAGACTGAATCTGAAAGAGCTCAATTAATACAGGAATCATCTGTCGCTCTCATTGATGAAGCGACAATAATCCGAGCCGTTGCCTTAGATTCATAGACCGTTTACTTCGTGATACAATTAAATGTAATGATCCACTATTGGGTAATATTTCCATGGGTAAAAAATTGGAGATTTCCACCGCCAGCGGCGGATAAAATACAGATTTTGGAATCCTGCATTGTAAACAGCAAAACTTGGAAGAGTCTTAGGATTTGTCATCTCACATCTAAATCGATACTGGAATTGGGAAATGGACCCCTTCGGTTTAAGCATGGAAAAACTTTCATCAACGTATGCCCAACACTTGTCCCGTTTTTCTACGGGGTTAGGTATGAAGTTAGATGAATATTCGTAGTGAGATTTTACGACCTCATCATGAAAAGACGTGATATATAATATGATATTATGATAGTAGAAAGGGAGACGTTGAAACACGGTGCCGGTACATAGCCTACTCCTGTCGAGTAACACCAAGGGGTCTGCTCAAGGCTTTATGTCCCAATCCGACGGGAGAATCACTATCAACAACGTCATATGCCCTCACTCCATATGAGCATTGTGGGGTGGTGTGGAATTGAATCCAGGCTTTTGGCACGCAATCTAGTGAGTATAAATTGTATCCCACCACCTCTCCTATCGTGCCTACCACATTCTGATGGTGAAAAAGAATAATCGACCAACGGGACTCGAACCGGCTAATCACGGTGTCAGAACATATAGACTTCACGCCTTAAGGATCATGGAAATTTCATCAACATAAGTTCATAAGTACTCGGCCCTATCAATGAAAATTGTTACTAAATAAACAAGAAATACATTTAATTCCTGGAGTTTTCAAAGAGTATCGACTCGATCGTCACTAGAGTCCTGATTTTTTGAAGCAGGTAACAAGTATAGCCTATCCTGCACAATGGTTATGCTAAGAGGTTTGCATAAACATTAGGGGTGCGGCCCGTCAGAACTCCTACAATTTATGCTCCTCTCGCTACATACCGTAAGAACGGGCTAGCCGACGCTTCCTTTTGACCAAATTCCCTGCCTAAAATTCTGAGGTCTAATCATCACCCAACGATGAGGCTAAACATACCACGAGAGTTTCTCAACTCCATTACACCTTCAGGAATGCCACCACACAAACTTATCCTGAAAGTTGCTACACTTGTTATGCTCATCACAAACATGAACTTGGGGCTCAGGGTTAGTTAACGGAGTTCACTTGCTGTTACGTGCTTTAATGGAATGATCTATAAAATTTGAAGTTTATTCCAGGTGCTGGAAAGGGAAATACTGTTTTCATGCCAAGAATTCAATTAGTTTCTACAACACGCCTTTCTACATGACTGACACTAGTCTGGGACCGTAATATGCAATTATTAAGAGTAAAATAGTACCTACTATAGGTGTACTGAACAGACTACGTGGAATCATTTCTAATACTAACTTAAAGTGTGTTTACTATGCTTTAATTCATAGCCATCTGCAATATTCTAATGTTGTATGGAGTTGCTGCATCCAAGTTTAAATAGCAGAACTTCAAATTCTTCAAAATAAAGCACTCAGAGCCCTTTATAGATTTCCATTCTATAATTAACTCATCAACAGGCATTCCTCCAGTTAGGTTGAAAATTAAACATACAAAGTACTTTGGCTCGGGGGAAAATGAAGCGATCATGCAACACGGCAATCTGGAAACGTGTATATCCCTAGAATTAATACAGTGATGTATTTAACCAATGGTGTATTGTTAGGGGCACGGTTTTTAATTAATTTATGCTCGATTTTGCGAAAAGGAAACAATTTTTCGAGTTATTCGCGAAATATGGCTCACCCCATCGGTTTAATTTCGCGTTAATCATTTCCTAAAGTTATTCATAACAAGTTTAATTTTTTAAAAGAGAAAGATAGATAAATAAAGAGAAAGAATATTGATAATAATCATTCATTATTCCTTACGTAATCTTTATTAGGATAATATAGCCCTATTCAATATTACAAAACAAATTACCGTTCCACTCTACATGGCCATTGCTTTCAACCTATATTGCCCATACCATGAAGAGTTTTCCTAGAATATTAATACGAAGTGATACATCTGTCTACATGAGCAATCCTTATTTTGTCTACTGTTTCCCTTTTCACACGTCATACTGGAGTACTATTTCAAGCTCGTTATTTTCCACGAATTTAACTGAAGTTTCACACTTATCGCAAAATAAGTAAATTTCGCTTTCAACTGGTTTTATTGCTTTAATTCGCTGTAATTCGCAAAAATGAAATCACGAATTTCTTAACCAGAATGATATGGTTCGTTAATATATTTCTAAATCGCTTCAAGGTATTTTTGTCGCGTTTATCGTTAATCCCAAAATATCATGTCTCTATGTATAATAATAAAAGCTTGTCGAAATTTCAATAAAATCAAAAGAAATATTAATGAACATTTATGAACAAAATGGTTCTGTTTATATAAACTTTTAAACACACAATTGTATCCTTAAAATGTCGTTATAATTGTTGTGCTTTTACAGCCGCATTGGACCACTGTAGTCAATTTATGTCCGGTCTTCTATGATGATTTATGATTTTTTTCTTTTCTGTTCTTCCAGTAATTGTTCATTCTATATTCTTCTTCATCTTCTTAAAATACCCTTTTAGTTGTTTCTCTCTTATCAATTTTTGTCGGAAGTCTAATTTTTCTATTCTTCAATTTAGTTACTTTGTTTGATTTATGCTTTAAATTCTCCAGTGTTATGTCTAATTCTTTCATGCCTTCTTTTATTTCCTTTATCCAGACAGGTTGTTGTTTCCAAAGCTTCTCCAAAAATCTGCGTATTAACCTGTCTTGAGGTGTTCTCAACAGATGATCAAAAATGGTTTTCCCTTCTTTCTTATGAAATCCGTTAAAGGTTCCTGATATTTTACTGCATTTGGGATGATGCGCCAATTCTCCTTCTTTTTCGTACTTATTATTAATGCAAGTTCTTACTATTCTTATTTCTATTCTGTTACTCTTTTGCCTTAGTTTAAATAATGTTTCACTTCCATAAGTTATTTCAGGTTGGACTACAGTCTTACAATGTTTCAATTTTGTATTTATTGACAAACATTTCTTGTTCTATGTATTTCTGGTTAATTTTTGGGCTCTGGATAATTTATTCGGCTCATTGCTGTAAAATGACAGCCAGAGAAGATCTTGAAGCAACTTATATGGTTCACAACCATAATTGTAACTCCATCCAAGACTTTATGCTTTTGACAGTCAAGAATTGACGGAAATATTTTGTGTTCTAGATTTAATTTGTTATAAATATTTATCAGCTCTGTATTATCAATAATTCAATTTGTCTTTAATATTGTAACTGTGCCAGATTTTTAATATACTGTCCCAATGCGAGCATTAGCTCATAGGACATTTGAAACAATAAATATATAATTCCCGTTAAGACTGGTGTTTGTAATTGTAATAAAAAGCTCAAGGAGAGATTTTCATGAAAATAGGAATCTATCTTCCCATAACAGTGTTCACACACGGGCAACAATATGTTTAGCCGCATAAAAATCCAGGTAATTCTAAAGTTGATGTTAAAACTAACACATGAATATGGTGAACATAGTGGCACTGTATAAACGTATTCTGTGAGACTGGTTCATAATACAAGTATTTATTTTGTTTTCATTGCTTGGCTCTTTCTCTTATTGCTCCTCAATACGTAAAGAAGGGTGTTCACAACTTTTACTTTTTCGTCTCTGAAATATTATCCAGTGATTAATTATCATTTCTTCTTCCTCTTGATCTTCTTCTTAAGACTCCGTCTTCATACGAAGGTTGACGGTTCATGTATCAAGCTCTGATCTTGACAATGCAACATGAAAAGCTTCTTCTGATGTACATCTGCGCAAACTTCGAATATCCTTTAGACATGAATTTGTCCGCCTACCAATGGCACGTTTCCTCTTGTATCTTTCCTTCAATAATAATTAGCTGTAATAATTGATACTGCTCGCCCCTCATATCATGCCTTAGTATTGCGTTTTCCTTTGTTTAATAATAAGTAACAGTGCTTTTTGCTTTTCCAACCGATGAAGGACCTCGACATTTACTCATTGGCTGAATGCTCAGAGTTGAGGCCTTCGGTTCATAGGGTCCCGGGTTCGATTCCTGGACGGGTCGGAGATTTTAATCGCTTCTGATTAATTCTGGCCCGGGGACTGGGCGTTTGTGCTTTTCCCAACACTTTCCTCTTCATATTTGGACAACACACTACACTACCAACCACTACAGAAACACGCAATAGTGATTACATCCCTCTATATAGGGTTGCGTCAGGAAGGGCATCCGGCCGTAAAACAGGACCCAATCCATATGTGCGACAGTTCGCACCCGCGACCTCACAGGTGTGGGAGAAAACGGTAGAAAAAAAGAGAAGACGGACCTGGAAATTTGAAATTTTCAATATCCAAGATATGCGCAAGAGACGGCGATACAGATACATTTCGAAGGCACCTATACGTTTTTCAGTGCTTGGATCCAGGGTCCAGCTTTCACATCCATATATGAGAATAGGGATTCGTAGCTGCAGACTGAGATCTGACCTCACAAAGAATTCATTCATGGTAATGAATTGTTTTCTGAATCCAACTCTCTGGCTGAATGGTCAGCGTTGAGGCCTTCGGTTCAGAGGATTCCGGGTTCAATTACCGGACGGGTTGAGATTTTAATCACGTGTGATTGATACTTCTGGTTCGGGGACTGGTTCTTTGTGTTTGTCCCAACACTTTTCTCTTCATATTCAGACAACACACCACACTAACAACCATCACAGAAAGACGCAATATTGCTTACATCCCTCCGGATAGGGTTGACGTCAGGAAGGGCAATCGGTCATAAAACAGAGCCAAATCCACATGTGCGATACAGGTCGCACCCGCGACCCCACACAGTGTGGGAAAAAGTGGCAGAAGATGAATTAATTGTTTCTTGGCCTTCTCAATTTTTGATTTTATTTCTCGTTTGGAATCACATTGGTCCGCCAGCATGATGAACAAATATTTGAAGGAGGACACTATTTGGTCTACTGCGTGACCTTTCATTGTGAGAATATTGGCGTAATCGTATTACAACTTCGAAAACTTTAAAAATCCCGAATGCGATATAAACATCTCTGCAACCTTTCAAAATGAACGCATAGACTATGAAAAAATATCACCATTTAACTCAAAATTAGGAGTTAGCACTAAAATATTATTTTTATCTTACAGGGTGCCACCCTAAAATGAAATCTGCCTCAGAAATATTTAGAATGCATAGAATCACCTGGAAAACAATAAATGTATTATTCAATACTGAACTACACTAAATTAATATCCAGATCATCTACTAGTCTATGGCATCCTCTACTGAGAGGAGAATTAGTCCATTACTAGCGTTATAGGCAATTAACTGGGTGGGAGGAAGGGTGACCGATGTCGAGGTTCGAACTGTCTAACGTAACTGATTCCATCAAAGCATAGACCGAGCGGGCGATCTACACTAATGTGCCAATCTGAGATCGTGGCCAGTAATAATAGCAATAACAATGCATGGAGAAGTGCGTCACAAGCCATATCATCAATTAAATCATAAGGCAGAGACACCAAGACAGTGGCACGGCAATAGAGAGGGTATAATCAATGTTCCTATTTAGTGATGCTAAATGTCAATTTACGGATAATTTTGGCGTATTTGATGGACAAAATATAAAATAAATCCTTCTTCCTTTGATTTTTCCTATTTTCTTACAATGGAGGGAAATTTGTATAAGTTCTGTATCTTGAAAATAATGGGAGTCCCTCACGGATGTAACCTTGCACCCATACTAAACACACTGTACGCCAATAATTTTCTGAGAAATATAAAATTGCGAGATGGCATTGAGCTGTGTGGTAGGTAAATAACGTCGGTCTAATGTCAGCGTATGAAATGGCAGTCAAATAGCTTGGGGAGGTAATCATTGAAAACCAGCATTTCTAAAACGTAAAGCAATGCCTTCATGGGAGAAACCGAATAATATCGAATGACAAGTAGATCATTGAAAGATTTTAAAGGTAGGAAAGATATATGAGAAATGGTTTGACATTCAAGGGTAAGTATTTCGTGGAAGATCAATCAATCAATCAATCAATCAATCAATCAATCAATCAATCAATCAATCAATCAATCAATCAATCAATCAATCAATCAATCAATCAATCAATCAATCAATCAATCAATCAATCAATCAATCAATCAATCAATCAATCAATCAATCAATCAATCAATCAATCAATCAATCAATCAATCAATCAATCAATCAATCAATCAATCAATCAATCAATCAATCAATCAATCAATCAATCAATCAATCAATCAAATCAAATCAAATCAAATCAAATCAAATCAAATCAAATCAAATCAAATCAAATCAAATCAAATCAAATCAAATCAAATCAAATCAAATCAAATCAAATCAAATCATCAGTGATCTGCATTTAAGGCAGTCGCCCTGGTGGCAGATTCCCTATCTGATTTTTACCTAGCTTTCTCTTATATAATTGCGAAGAATTTGGAAATTTAATGAACATCTCTCTTGGTAAATTATTCCAATCCCTAACTCTTCTTCCTATAAACAAATGTTTGCCCCGATTTGTCCTGTTGAATTCCAACTTTATCTTCATATTGTGATCTTTCCTACTTTTAAAAACGACACTCATACTTACTCATCTACTAATGCTATTCCATGCCATCTTTCCACTGACAGCTCGGAACATACCACTTATCCGAACAGCTCGTCTCCTTTCTCCCAAGTCTCCCCAGCCAAAACTTTGCAATACTTCCGTAACGCTACTCTTTTGTTGGAAATCACTCAGAACAAATCGAGCTGCTTTTCGTTGGATTTTTTCCAGTTCTCGAATCAAGTAATCCTGGCGAGGGTTCCATACACTGAAACCATATTCCAGTTGGGATCTTACCAGATACATTTATGCCCTCTTCTTTTTACATCCTTACAGCAACCCGTATTACTCTCATAGCCATGTTCACAGATCTGTACCCTTTATTTACAATCCCATTTATGTGATTACCCCAATGACGATCTTTCCTAATAACAACACCTAGGTATATATAGTGATCCTCATAAGGACCTTTCACCCTACTGGGATGGTATTGTGCTCGTGTATTTGTTTCTTTTTCTGCATCTGTTTCCATTGCTAGCTGTACATCGGTCTTGTGTCCAAGACGTAAGCCACAACTGCTTCTGGTTTATTGCCACGAGAACATCTCTCGTGTTGGAGACACGATGACATAAGGCGTTTAACTAATGTTTATAACCAAACATCGTTCATCTGATTTTGTTGCTCCCACAGATTCTTCTGTGTGCAGAAAGAAATATTGTTTCATAGCTGTGTTATGATGGGGAATTTACGAAACTAAATGGCATACTACACAGTCAACAAATATTTAACTTTACAAACCTTGTGGTAATTCTCTTTTTTTGCTAGGTGCTTTACGTCGCACCGAAACAGATAGGTCTTATGGCAATGACGGGATAGGAAAGGCCTAGGAGTTGGAAGGAAGCGGCCGTGGCCTTAATTAAGGTACAGCCCCAGCATTTGCCTGGTGTGAAAATGGGAAACCACGGAAAACCATATTCAGGGCTGCCGATAGCGAGATTCGAACCTACTATCTCCCGGATGCAAGCTCACAGCCGCGCGCTCCTAACCGCACGGCCAACTCGCCCGGCCTTGCGCGTCTAAACCTCGTGTTGTCAGTGTGGCGATGCATCTCTTACTTGTCATCTGTTGGTTAATTTTAAATCAGTAGTGTGTTTGTGACAATTTTGAAACTATTAGTGTTGTTTACAACTATTATTTTCCTTAGAATCGCCACGAAGCTGTTACAGATCTGCATAGAAACGTCCCTCTGAGGATCCTTCCAATGTAAACAACCACGACAAATCTTGTCTGTCGTAAGGTAAGGTAAGGGTGTATTTTGCCCGAAGGCAGGTCCGAACCACCGCAGAGGTGTGCCTGAGTCGGAGTTTACGTACGGTATGGTGGCCAGTTCCTTTCCTCTCCTCCATTCCCTTAGCCCCCCCACCCACCAACAGCGCGTGGCAACCCATCTAAATCTTGACCACGCCCAATGTTGCTTAACTTCACGGAATGCGGTGTCTTTCGTAAAAGGTAATTAAAAGGTGCTTGCTTGTTATTTAAAGGGGCCTAACATCTAAGGTCATCGGCAACTAAAAGGGGCCCGGGGGTCTTAACTCGGAAGATAGGTTGGCGACCACAGGGCCCTTCCCTGAGACTTGGAACGGCTTCCACTTACTTGTGTCAGGAACCTCAGTTTCATCTGACCTCACTTAGTCGACTTTTGTACTTTTTAACGTAGATTTACGTTCCTCGAGAACAGCTACGTGAAAAGAAAAAAAATTAAGACGCTTTTAGTGTTTGGGTAGAAAGCGTATATTTCCGAGAGTATATAACTTACCAAACCCCATGGCACTACAGCCCTTCAAGGGCCTTGGCCTACCAAGCGACCACTGCTCATCCCGAAGGCCTGCGGATTATGAGGTGTCATGTGGTCAGAACCACGAATCCTCTCGGCCGTTATTCTTGGCTTTCTAGACCGGGGCCGCTATCTCACCGTCAGATAGCTCCTCAATTCTAATCAGGTAGGCCGAGAGGACCTCGAACCAGCCCTCAGGTCCAGGTAAAAATCCCTGACCTGGCCGGGAATCGAACCCGGGGCCTCCGGATAAGAACCTGGCACGCTACCCCTACACCATAGGGCCGGCGTGTTTAACTTACAAGTATGTTTAATATCTCAATTGACAAATATACAATATTAGGCTACTTGTTGCAGAAAGAAATGAAAATCTAAAACATAATGTTCATGAAATAGCTATTTAAAGTAAGGCAAAATTTGCACTAAATGTGTGACGTCACACGCATACTCTGTTACAAGATGGCGCTCAGTTGGATGTTGGCTGAGACAGCGAAAACAGTTAAATAAGACTACCCCGACGGTATTACAAGCAGAGACCTTGGGGGTACTTAATTTTTACGCCTTTATTGGCCCTCGTCTTTTTCTTGCCGATACCTTCATTTTTTAAGTTTTGGACCCCTTCCATTTTTTCCCTCTGATTAGTGTTAACAGGGGATGTCCGACTCATTCGCTGAAGGGTCAACGTTGAGGGTTCAATTCCCGGCCGGGTCGGGGATTTTAATCGCTTCTGATTAATACTTCTGGCTCAGGGACTGGGGGTCTGTGTCTGTACCAACACTCTCCTCTTCATATTCACACAACACGCTACACTACCAACCGCCACACAAACACGCAATCTCTTCATATAGGGTTGGCGTCGGGAAGGGCATCCGGCCGTAAAACAATGCCAAATCCACGTGTGCGACGCAGTTCGTACCCGAGACCCCACAAGGCATGGGAAAAGCGGTAGAAGAAGAATAATTCAGACAACACACTACACTACCCATCACCACAGAGACACGCAATTGTAATTACATCCCTATCTGCGGTTTGAAAAGTTCTCGGAATCACCGCTAGATGTCAGTGCTAGAGCAACGAGGTTCCCGCGCAGTAATCACACATCCTTTGTGAGTGAACACGTGGCGCGTCAGTGTTGTAGCTGCAGGAGTGTGGTAGTGACGATTCTTTGTTGTTGTTCCCGCGTAGTGATTTGTGACAATGGAAAAAACTGAGGGTCGAGCAGTGATTAAATACTTCGTAAAGAAAAGTATGAAAGCAAAGGAAATTCATGCCGACTTTCAGAACACACTGGGGGACTCTGCTCCTTCATTTTCAACTGTTGCCAAGTGGACCAGCGAGTTTAAATTTGGTCGGGAGAGCTTGGATGATGATCCGCGTAGTGGACGGCCAAAAAGTGTTACGACCCCAGAATTTATCGCAAAAGTGCATAAAATGGTCATGGAGGATCGTCGACTGAAAGTGTGGGAGATTGCTGAAGCTGTATTGATGTCTTCTGAACGGCTATATCATATTTTAACCGAAGAATTGGGTATGAAAAAAAAAACCGTAAGATGGGTGCCGCGGCTCTTGACATTGGACAATAAACGCACCAGATTGGAAATGTCCGAACAAAGTCGGGCCCGTTTTCAGTGCAACCAACAAGATTTTTTGCGCCGGTTTGTGACTACAGATGAAACATGGGTCCACTGCTATACCCCAGAGACAAAACAGCAGTCAAGGCAGTGGAAACATGCTGATTCACCACCACCAAAGAAAGCAAAGGCAGTGCGTCGGCCGGAAAGGTCATGGCCACAGTTTTCTGGGATGCAGAAGGCATTTTGCTGGTGGATTATCTTCCTACTGGCCAAACAATTACGGGACAATACTATGCAAATCTCCTAGACCAACTACAGGAAAAGTTACGCGAAACAAGACCTGGTTTGGCAAGGAAAAAGGTCATCTTTCATCAGGACAACGCTCCGCCGCACACAAGTGTTGTTGCCATGGTAAAACTTCATGAACTGGGGTACGAATTGTTGCCACATCCACCTTATTCACCTGGTTTGGCACCATCAGACTTTCATCTATTCCCCAAGCTGAAAATTTTCCTCGGTGGACGGAGATATTCTACAAGGGAAGAACTGATAGCCGAATTGGAGAGGTATTTTGCAGGCCTGGAGGAATCTCTAATTTCGAGATGGGATCAAGGCATTGGAACATCGCTGGACCAAATGCATTAGTCTACAGGGAGACTATGTTGAAGAATGAAAGCAGTTCCACCGAGGTAAGATACTTAATTCTAATCCACATGTGCGATATAGTTCGCACCCGCGACCCCACACATGTGGGAAAATTGGAGGATGAAGAAGAAGCGTTAACAGAGGATGGTTGCTATGTCGCACCATCACCACCACCACCACCACCCAATATAGCAGGTTGATTTTAGTGTTTGTTGAACTGGCCAATGTTACACCACCCTTTCCTCCCACTTCACACTTTCAGTAAGCTATTTTCCTTTCTGCACATTCCTGCTTGCATTACACTTTCTACGATAGGTGGTTCAAACTTCGCAAATACGTTCACAGATATGTAGGAAATACCACGATCACACCGAAGATTTATGCAAATAAAATAATAATAATAATAATAATAATAATAATAATAATAATAATAATAATAATAATATGTTTTATTTATCTTGGCAAATTTAGGGATGTACTCCCTTTCTTACACTTAATCAGCCTTAACCTAGAACACTTAATAATAACTACTGATGACAATAATATGATAATATGAACAATAATAACAGTAATAGCATTAACAAAAGTAACCACACTTTTGAAAAAGTCATATCATCTATATAATATAAATCGTACGTAGAGTACATTAAGAATATAATTATGAATGAGTACTGTAACTACTACTTAAGAAAAAGTTTAGAAAATATATACATTTCTACAGTACACCGAAATATCGCCTTCAATTGAGAGGTGAAGAGAAGGATTATTAAGAAGAAGAAGAAGAAGAAGAAGAAGAGGAAGAAGAGGAAGAATAGGAAGAAGAAAAAGAAGAAGATCTGTGAAAGGAAGAGGGAAATGATGATGAAGAGGTGGTAGGAGTAGGTGTTTTCAGGTCATAATTTGATGATTCATGCATGTTTACCTAGTATTTCGACACAGGCATGTTTGAAAGCTAAGCTGCTGGACATGCTTCTGACGTCCACTGGTAAGAGATTCCATTGTCGGGCTGCGGTAACGGTGAATGATTTCGTGTAGATTGCTGTTCTGTGTACAGGAAGGGATAAACACATGGTGCTGCAGGATCGGGTATTTTTGTTATGGTCTGTAGAGAGGAGGAGCTTCATGAGATAGGCTGGTTGAGAACTCTTAAGAATAGTATGTAAAAAGCAAAAGGTAATTTCTGTACGAAAATTGAATGACTCTAAAGAGTGCAAATGCCTTTGCTGGCAGGATGTAGTGTTTACAGTGCACTATATATTCTGGTATGGGCTAGAATAAATTCTGTTATTTTTATTGTCCTGTCTCACTCTCATCCTTGGCTTTGACAATATGAAAGTGACCCAAGCATGAGTGATTCTAGTAACACCGTTCTTATGCAGCCAGTCCTTGTTATGAATGGTGTGAAAATATCGCTCATAGGGTCGGTTGATGCATGCATTTCAGTGGGCATGGCAGACTGATATGTAATAACAATTTCTGACTCAGTGAGGAAAGCAACGGGAAACTACCTCACTCCTCATTTCCCTAGTATGTCTCTTCAGGTGACACCTAGGCTATTTATGACAGCTGTTGAGGATCAAACCAGCCTTTGGGCTGAATACCCAACATACATATAAAGAGTTCAAGCTGCGGACATTATTTGGAATCGAATTCCATAATCTAGTTCCCGTCGCAATGAGTGGCTGATACGGATATCCGGGAAGTTGTCTTGGCGGATGAACTGTATGGCGGTGCGCATAATTTTGCTGATAATTTCTAAATAATGGTATTTATTAATTTTCACTCAGGTATACTCTTAGTTTTGCTTGTGGTTGCGTGACCCATGAGGGTGGCATGTGAGGATGGTCGCATGGAATCACGCATTTCTTGGAACAGCCCTGGCTCTTGCCGGATTCCATTACTGGCATTGGACACGCGTTCTCGTAGAGTATCCACTTCATGCATGGAGACCGCATACAGCATGCTTTTACACGTCCCCAAAGCCAAAAATTTAAAGGGTTAAGATCCAGCGAACGGGGAGGCCAAAGATTAGCTCTCCCACTTTGCGATAAAAGTGGGCCGGTACCCCGTCATGATAAGGGGAGACCATAAAGCTGTAAATGTGACCTAAGCCTAACTTGTTCTTGCCCACATTTAGTGGAAAGGAGGAAGGAAGGAAGGAAGGAACAAAGGTAAATACGTCGGTAGTTGTTGAAAGAGAAAATCCCTCATAAACCTGTGACTCTGCGGGATCTGGTGCCAGATGTCAGACCTGTTGTATTATGTGAACAGATCTATCCGTTTCAGTACCTTGGGTGTAATGTACTGTAGTTAAATATTTACAATTTCCTCGGATAACGTTTCGCGGATGCGGATACTATTGTATATATCCGCGTAGGGCTCTAATTATGGGCACCTTGCTAAAGTGTGGTTACACATCGTATATTGCGTTGGTGAAAGAGGAAAGGTAAGTCACTTTTGAGGAAAGTTACAGGGGAGATGAATGTTATCACCTGATGGGGGAGGGGAATTTATTTTTGGTTTAAATGATTTAAATAATGTACTTCTTGTATCCTCACCATGGTAGCAAAAGGAATTATAGGCTTCAGGATGTCCTTGAGAAAATTTCCATTATTTACAGGGGAGGCAGCGCGCAACAAACGAAGAACAAAATGTTCTATAAACTACCAAAAATGATCACCATCACTTTGGTCTACTCCTCAAAACATTTGACCGCCATCCATTACAATGCAGCCTTCCGCCATACGTTACACGAATCACGAATTTCTTGGAACATTGAACACGCGTTCTCCTAAAGTATCCACTTCATGCATGGGGACCGCATACAGCATGCTTTTTCCCGCCTCCAAAGCCAAAAATTTAAAGGGTTAAGATCCAGCGAACGGGGAGGCCAAAGATTAGCTCTCCCACTTTGCGATAAAAGTGGGCCGGTATCCCATCATAATAAGGCCATAACACAACACACTAGTAGGTTTATGACCAATTTTTTCTATTCGGTTTAGGTCTTATGGCGACGATGGGATAGGGAAGGCCTTAGGAATGGGAGGGAAGCGGCCGGGCCTTAATTAGGGCACAGCCCTACATTAGCCTGGTGTGAATATACCAAGCCACCGAAAAATCATCTTCAGGGCTGCCGACAGGGGGGTTCGAACCCACTATCTCCAAGACGCAAGATCACAGATGCGCGCCCCTAACCACACGGCCAACTCGCTAGGTATGACCAATGTTTAGGTAGGAATGTGTTTCCGTCTTTTGTTGCATACGACCCTCCGTAAAATATTGGAACATTGTGATCACTGATAATAGTGGTAGCGGACTATAACTCCGAAGATAGTGGGTTTGCGACCCTATTGTTTTCGTTTGTTGTATGTTCCCTCGTCTGTAAATATTGGAACATTTTTTCAAAGACACCCTGCATTCCCTTATGACTAGTGTATAATATCTGAAAAAAAATCCTCGCTGATAACAAGAATTAAAACAGAAAAAGTAACCATTCCGGATGACTACGGTGTTGTCGATGGTGGTACGATTCTGTGGCAAAAAGGAATTATCTGGATTCACAGATCCGACACAGACAGAAAGGATTGAACATAAACCCGCTAGGTCCGATCTTTCATACTCCGTTGTGGTATACAACATTGTTTCACAGAAACGTACGGTGGTTTGCCGATACAGCCAGGCGTCAGATTATTTCGTTTAACCTATGGTCTTCATACTCATCTGAGGTATACAGTACTGCTTCACAAAAACGTCCGGCAGTTTGCCGATATAGCCAGGCGTCAGACCATTCCATTTCACTTACGGTCGTCATACTCGGCCATGCAGGGCTCTCATTCGATCCCCACTATCAACTTCCCTGAAGATTGTTTTTATTGGCTTCCCATTTTCACAACAGACAAATGCTGGGGGTGGATACGTACCTGAATTAAGGTCACGTCCTTTCCTTCACAGCTCTTTCCTATCCAATTCTAGCTCGTGCGACGCAAAGACCACTAGCAAAAATAATTTAAAAAAATTAGAACCTGGTTGCAGATATGAGGAAATATTACGACATAGGACAGGGTGTCATGAAGAGTTGCATGAAAAAAGTATAGAGATCTAAAACATGAACATAAGGGCACATAGTGACCGATTGGAGATGTATAGCAACAGAACAGGGGTTAATACTGTATTTTCCTTATCACATCGCCCTGATGTCAGTTCAACAAACAATACTAGTGTCCACACATTCAAACAGTGAACGCAGTGAACTGGAACTATTGGCCTTTTACGACCCCCAACCCCCTAACAACCCAACCCCTCACCTCCCAATAATAATGGCTTATCAGATAACATTTAATGAAATGAAACGTGGTTATCTCCCAGAAGCACATTCTAATAAACATTTGTTTGTGAGGAATCATTGAACCTTGAGCCGACTGCACAATCCAATTTGCTCGCTTCCGATGGAATTTCCCATGATTTCCGGCCTCTGAACCTTGCTATTCCACCAGTAATAATAGAAGCAAGTTGTTACTACTGTTGTAGCTGAATCCGGTCCTTTCGGCATAGGAAATTAGAGTTTATTGAGCGTTTTGAGGAAATTTCTTCTTTGAGATTTTTTTGTGTAGATAATAACATCAGCATCTCCATTTAGATATAACAGATGTAGTAGCTATAAATAGATTGCAATGTACAGTGGCTGGTCTGAGTGGAAAACGCCAGAGGAACAATCGATATCGGATATAACGTTACAAACACTCAGAAACAATCCTTTATCAACGTGTATAAGTATTGTAATTTCATCCAAGGTAAAGAAAATTTACAAAAGGTTTATGATGTTAAAAATGAATTTAATACAATCTAAACATGCTTTAAGCAAATGCATAAGTTTATTTCATATATTTCCACAGAGAACCCACACGGAAAGTTAAACGCTAAACGTGAGAATATGCTAAAATCAAGCATGAAAAATTAATACAATCTTTACTTTGAAATCAAAAAGTAAAAATTAAGAAAAATACGAACCATTTTGAAATATTTTAAATAAATGAATATATACTGTATCTTCCAAAATGTGTCGATTTTGGAAATAAATAAATAAATAAATAAATAAATAAATAAATAAATAAATAAATAAATAAATAAATAAATAAATAAATAAATCAATCAATACAATCTTTACATTCAAATCAAAAAGTTAAAATTAAGAAAAATACAAACCATTTTGAAATATGTTAAATAAATAAATATATTTTCAAGAACACTCTTCTGAAGTGTGTTGCTTTTGGAAATAAATAAATAAATAAATAAATCAAATGGAAACTTTCGTTTAAAATGAAAAAAAAATTTTAAATAACGCCATTATAACTTTCCTTTAAAATTTTAACTTATATGTACCAAAATTAGCTGATACAAATCTGGAAATTTTGATAAATCAATTAGAACTACTAATAAGAAACAAGCCCTTCAGGCAGGCAACTCAATGTTGAAAACATCCTAGGTAAATAAAACATAATTAAGTATGAGAATATACTGTATTCTTTATTTATTCCTAAAACTAACAATCCTTTTCTTAATCATCGTTATAGCAGTTTGACTTTTTCTACCACTACGAGTGCTAGTGTGAGTCAATGCAGAGTTTCACTTAAGCCCTTATAACTACATTCGGTGTGGACACTTATCATCAAAAAATCAAGAACCACCGTAGGATATTGAACCAAAGACCACATTATAGAAAGAATTATATCAATAAGTTAATTTGGCTAGGATTTGAATCAGAAAGAAAACTAGTAAAGAAATAAGTGTTCCTTGGCTGTTTTTCTGGAACTGCATTTAGGCCGGAAGTGAAATTCGATATTTGTTTTCAACTAATTTTCTTTAAATCGCTATAACCATGATGTAATTTTGAAGAGTATCCTCCTTATTCAATACCTAATGGTAAATGTGAATTTTTTTTAAAAAACTTAAAATTCACAATCGTCACAACTATACATGTTTCGATCCTAATTGGATCATCTTCAGTAGATTGCTAAAAGTTACTTGTAGTTAGAAACATTTAAAACTGAAGTAAGAAGGATGTAATCGATTTTAAAATGTTCTTATTAAGAAAATGTTTATGTTCTTGTAAGGTAATAGTTTAAAATCTTCAGTTTGCATTGTTATCTCAGTTGTCGTTATGTCCTCTTGATGTATAAGTTTTATTTAAGTTCGCATCAAAAGGAGGATACCGTTCAACAATAAATTGTTGTTATAGTGATTTAAAGAATATTTAATATCAAATTCACATCAAAAGGAGGATACTGTTCAACAATAAATTGTTTTTATAGTGATTTAAAGAATATTTATTATTAAATTCACATCAAAAGGAGGATACTGTTCAACAATACATTGTTGTTGTAGTGATTTAAAGAATATTTAATATTAAATTCACATCAAAAGGAGGATACTGTTCAACAATACATTGTTGTTATAGTGATTTAAAGAATATTAATATCAAATTCAGATCAAAAGGAGGATGCTGTTCAATAAATTGTTGTTATAGTGATTTAAAGAAGATTTAATATTAAATTCACATCAAAAGGAGGATACTGTTCAACAATACATTGTTGTTATAGTGATTTTTAAGAATATTTAATATTAAATTCACATCAAAAGGAGGATACTGTTCAACAATACATTGTTGTTGTAGTGATTTAAAGAATATTAGTTTAGCTGCCAATACAGAAACATGAAATTTATATTTTGTGTTTTCTTTTCGTTTTTGTTTGATAGAGCTATCCAAGGCTCACAACTTGAAACATTTCCGTGCTCTTTATCCCTTCAATTTTTGTCAAGATTGAGGACATTTTTAAATGTACGTTTCTCATATTATGAGGACCCCTAGTTTGTATGTTAAGAAATGTTTTCAGGGGTGGCCACTAACCTTAATTTTGGGAGCCGCAAATTTAGGAGCAAATTTAGGAGACAAAACAGGGAGCATGTTTAGAAAATGGTTTATAAAATGAAGAGACGTTTTTCGTTTTATAACAAATGAAGGAACCTTTATTTTCTACACTACACAGGTACACATCAAGGAATGAAATTTTACTTTTGAGAAGTGCTTTTTTGAGTGTTGATTTTTGCTGTTAGTTTTGTTGAACTCTGGCTGATAATTGATAAGCCCAGTTCGCACAAGTTAACTTAAATGTTCATCAGTTAGTTAAGATCGATATTTAGGTTTAATGAATTTAAGTGTTGAGTACAGTGATTCACACACACATGTAGTCCCAAAGATTGAGATAAGTCTCTTAGCACACTCTTTTGTTAGGGGTACTTTTCTTCTGGAGCATTCTTCCAAAAGTCTATGGTAGAAACGCCACTTCGTTTGAGTCCTTTTACTCCTTCGTCCTCTTGCAGTTCTTGTAGCTCCAACTCTACAGCTGCTGTATCCTTTGTTATTGGTGATGAAACAGGACAGCCATCGCTCACAACATCAAGAGCAAAAGGATTTTTCAGGAATGAAAATGAAGGTTTAAGTGATCTCAAATTAAATAACGTTAAGCCGCACATCGCTGCTACTGACTGCCGCCGGCCGTGAGATGATGTTAGTTTCCATTAATTATATGAATCAATTTTACTCTAAGCTTGGTGTCAAGAGCCGCACGAGACTGACTCAAGAGCCGCACGAGACTGACTCAAGAGCCGCACGAGACTGACTCAAGAGCCGCATGCGACTGACTCAAGAGCCGCATGCGACTGACTCAAGAGTCGCACGAGACTGACTCAAGAGCCGCACGAGACTGACTCAAGAGCCGCACGAGACTGACTCAAGAGCCGCATGCGACTGACTCAAGAGTCGCACGAGACTGACTCAAGAGCCGCACGAGACTGACTCAAGAGCCGCATGCGACTGACTCAAGAGTCGCACGAGACTGACTCAAGAGCCGCACGAGACTGACTCAAGAGCCGCACGAGACTGACTCAAGAGCCGCATGCGACTGACTCAAGAGTCGCACGAGACTGACTCAAGAGTCGCACGAGACTGACTCAAGAGTCGCACGAGACTGACTCAAGAGCCACACGAGACTGACTCAAGAGCCGCATGCGACTGACTCAAGAGCCGCATGCGACTCGTGAGCCTCGTTGTGGCCAGCCCTGCACTATAACGTAATTTATTACTTTTTTTTTGCTATTTGCTTTACGTCGCACCGACACAGATAGGTCTTATGGCGACGATGGGATAGGAAAGGCCTAGGAGTTGGAAGGAAGCGGCCGTGGCCTTAATTAAGGTACAGCCCCAGCATTTGCCTGGTGTGAAAATGGGAAACCACGGAAAACCATTTCCAGGGCTGCCGATAGTGGGATTCGAACCTACTATCTCCCGGATGCAAGCTCACAGCCGCGCGCCTCTAATTTATTACTTTTCTTCGAATTTTACATGGCGTTGACACACAACTTACTCACCCTGATAAAAACACCACTGGGTCAGAGATACTCTCAGCTCATCCTAGCACAAACAGTTTACGATCTCGTAAAGACAAACTATCGTCAACACTTTATATTATTTTTATTTATTTATATAATTTAACAGTTCCTAACTCCATACATGACGAAACAATTTGAGACCACAAAGAACTTAATTCCTTCATTATACGTTGTTGTTGTTGTTTGAGTCATCAGTCCATAGGCTAGTTTGATGCAGCCCTCCATGCCACCCTATCATGTGCTAACCTTTTCATTTCTACGTAACTATTGGATCCTACATCTGCTCTAATCTGCTTGTCATATTCATATCCTGGTCTACCCCTACCGTTCTTACCACCTACACTTCCTTCAAAAACCAACTGAACAAGTCCTGGGTGTCTTAAGATGTGTCCTATCATTCTATCTCTTCTTCTCGTCAAATTTAGCCAAATCAATCTCCTCTCACCAATTCGATTCAGTATCTCTTCATTCGTGATTCGATCTATCCATCTCACCTTCAACATTATTCTGTAACACCACATTTCAAAAGCTTCTATTCTCTTTCCTTCTGAGCTAGTTATCGTCCACGTTTCACTTCCATACAATGCCACGCTCCAAACGAAAGTCTTCAAAAACATCTTTCTAATTCCGATATCAATGTTTGAAGTGAGCAAATTTCTTTTCATAAGAAAGCTCTTCCTTGCTTATGCTAGTCTGCATTTTATGTCCTCCTTACTTCTGCCATCGTTAGTTACTTTACTATCCAAGTAACAATATTCATCTACTTCCTTTAAGACTTCATTTACTAATCTAATATTTCCTGCATCACCTGCCTTCGTTCGACTACACTACATTACTTTTGTTTTGGACTTGTTTATTTTCATCTGGTACTCCCTACCCAAGGCTTCATCCATACCATTCAGCAACTTCTCGAGATCTTATGCAGTCTCAGATAAAGTTACAAGCAGAGAATTTTATCATCCAGTCTGTTGCAATCATTTGCAGAGTATAAAAGAACACAGCAAAGGAGATATACGTATAAAAGCCATTTTTCTACCCATATATACAGACACTAGCTTCAAATTCAAACATCAACGATAACGATTCCTTTTTATTTTTTATTTCCGCACCATCATTAAGTTGGATGTACAAAGGATTCGAACATTTTTTTTGTAATAATAAGCGGAGACCAAAGGCAATTTTCCCTCCCTGTAACTGCTGACAATACGTTTATTGGTTAAGGCATATTTCTGTTCTAATAGCTCAGGTTATGTATGATTTGAAACTGAAGGGAGGCTGGTGGAACGACTGAGAGAAAAAAAGATCGCTTTGTTTAATCTCTCGTAGGGTTGAGAGGGAAGGGCAGGGGCTATATCAAAGGAAGGGAAGGTGGCAGCATGAATAATGGGCAGAATGCAAAAATACTGTTTTCCCTTGTCAAAGATATTAGAGGAAATGGTCAGAGTCCAACCCTGTAAATGGATTTGCTTTATCAAGACAATAATTTGTATGAAATGTATACAATAATAATAATAATAATAATAATAATAATAATAATAATAATAATAATAATAATAATAGTAAATAGGTGAATATCACGGAGATTTCAGGAAAGGGCGTTCTTGCAGCGAACAAATCTGTAACCTCAAATCCATCCTTCCATATTTAAAGCTCAGAAATAAAGAAATTGTGGTGACATTCATAGATTTCAGGAAGGAATATGACTCGATAGATCGTACCATACTGATCGCAATTTTAAACGAATTTGGCTTAGACAACAAAACGAGAACAATCATCCAACACACATTGACCGACACCACTTCGAAGGTGAAGTTCAGGGAAGAGATTTCAGACGCCTTTGAAATCAAGACAGGAGTTAGGCAAGGAGATGGACTGTCACCTCTACTCTTCAACTGTGTCCTGGAAAAGATAATAAGGGAGTGGTGCAGAAAACTGAGGCATTGCTGCAGTGTCATCCGTCTAGAGGTCTTATACGCTTCAGAATGTCTCGTAATGGATGAAAAGGGCCTGACCGAGAAACTGGAGGCCGAAGAAAGATTTTGAGGGAGATCTTAGGTCCCGTCAAAGTAGAGAACATCCGGAAAATAAGAATTATCTTTCAATTGCTTGTTACACGAATGTATGAAACAAAACTGACAAACCGCATCATTGCCTTCTTTCAGCAAAAGAAAACCAAAGTGGCTTGGTTCATTGAGGTGGACAGAGACCTTGAAGAGGTGGAAATCACACGTAATGACATCCAGGAGCGTGTTCCAATTAAGAAGAAACTTCAGGCGCTCCAGGGTTTCTGAGACAAGTTAAAAACTGGAAAGGCATGGACACAGGAGAGGAAAGGAAAGAACGACACCGAGAACTCATGCGAAAGTTTAGGGCAAACATCAAAGACAGAAGGAGTCCGTTGAAACGACGTGGTCCGAAGTTGGCCTGTACGACATGAATGAATGAAATAATAATAACAATAATAATAATCACTGTTCCAAATCATGAAAAAAGAAGGTTTAGACATGAAAAACACTTGCAATCACAAAACAGACACTGACAGATACGAAATTTGAGGATAATTTCATGGGGGAAAACCTCAGATCCCTTTGAAATCGAAACGTAAATAAGACTCTTCAACTGTGCCTTCCAATAAAAGTGATACAAGAATGGCGCAAATAGAAATTTTTCCTCAAAATTCACCAACGAATCACTTCAGGTAGAGGAAAACTAGCGATAAATTGCTTAGCATTTGCGGACTAAGTTATGTATCAATGTAAAACGGTAAATTGCAATTCAATAATTGGCTTAAACGTTATCGTAATGCGGATGAATACAAACATGCTAACATTAATATGCTGATGGGATGTCCATATCAACCGACTACTTGGTTGAATGGTCAAAATCTAGGTCTTAGGTGCAGAAGGTTCCGGGCTCGATTCCCGGGCTGATCGGGGTCTGGCTGCTGGTGCTTATCCCAACACTTTCCTGTTCATATTGAGTCAACAAACCACACTACCAACTATCACAGAAACACGCAATAATGATTGCATTCCTCCATACATGGATTGAGTAAGGATGGGAATCCGGGAATAAAATAGGGACAAGTCCACATGTGAGATATAGCCGCAACCGCAAATCCACAGGTGGGGGAAAAGCGGCAGAAGAAGAAGAAAGGTGATGAATAGCAATAATAATGAAACGAATGCATAAATTGAATCAACAACAATAAAACGAAATTATTACCAATGTGGTTCTGATATCGTCTATGAATACATCAAATCCTTAATTCTGCCTGTCGTTCACAGCGATATTGAGAGAACAAGAAGGCTTCAACAGCTGAATTTGATACCAGTTATAGATTTCGTTGTCTTATTTACAATAAAAATACAATTAATCTATCATGACCACCACTTTTGCACTTTCTTGAAGAAAAATACCTTTGTATCAGAGAAGTCGTTGTTGTATATTCGCCATGATGGCGTAGGTATACAGCTATATCCATGTCGAAGCGCGTAAATCCTGGGTTCTGTTACCTTCAACAAATACTGTATGTGGAGGAAATGGAAACGTTCTAAAAATTAGAACTGTTACTAGACATGGGTTACAAGAACAATGTAATGATGACCATCATACATCAGTGGATAAAAACCACGCCAAGGGGGCTACCATTAGAAAATGTGCCGTGTATGACTCCTGAGCGCAGAGGCTAGCTGCGGTGTAGCTGAGCAGTCTGTCACAGACACCATTGTCGTGAATATGGCAACACGTTGCGAGTTAACCGACTTTGAATGTGGGATGATCATCAGCGCACGGTGCATGGGTCATAGCATTGTGGTGATCATACACGAATTCGGGTTTTCTAGGTCAACAGTGTCGGGGGTGAATCTTCAATATCGCAGAGAGGGATGTTACCACCCGCATAAACCACCGCACTGGCAGACCACAGGTGTTTAAAGAACGGACATGACGTCGCCTCCGCAGAACGATACTGGACTCTCCACGGGGTACTGTGAGTCAGAGTGAGTCAGGAACCCATTTCTACCAGGACTGTAAGGAGGAAACTGCACGGCAGACTCTTCATCAGCCGACGACCAAGTGGTGTCCCTTTGCTGACACAGAGCTCAAAGACGTGCATGGGCCTGCGAACGTCGGCAATGGACCATGGAACGGTGGCGGCGTGTGGTATGGTCCGATGAATCGCGGTTCCAGTTGTATCGAGCTGATTGGCGCCTGAGAGTGGGGCGTATGTTGCATGAAGCTGTGGATCCTGCATATCAACAGGGTTGTGTTCAGGCGAGAGGTGGCTCAGTTCTGATCGGGGCGGCCTTCTCAGGGCCCATTATCTGGCTGCAGGGAGCGCTGACAGGTACACGTGATGTGGACTTTATTTCAGAGTATCTGCATCATTTTTTGGCCCTAGAGTACCCTTATGGAGATGCCATGTTTCAACAGGACAATGCGCCATGTCACCGCTCTGTGGTGGCACGCAGGTCGTTGGAGGAGTACTCCAGTGAACTTACAACCATGGATTGGCTCTCCAGATCCCCTCATATTAGTCATATCGAGCATTTATGGGATGCTTTCGATGCTGGTATACGCTCCATGAACCCTGCACCAGCTATACAAGAACCAACCGTGGGTAGCAGTGCAAGATGCGTTAGTCCAGATCCCCTCATATTAGTCATATCGAGCATTTATGGGATGTTTTCGATGCGGTGTACGCTCTATGAACGCCACACCAGCTATACAAGACCAACCGTGGGTAGCAGTGCAAGATGCGTTAGTCCAGATCCCTCCAGAAGGATTCCAATACTTGTAGAGTCGATGCATCACCATATTGTTACCATTTTGAGTGCTCGCGGAGGAGCAAATCTTTATTAACATCGCATTCAATGTCTTTCCATGACTTTTGGCCACTCAGTGTACTTGAACTATTCAGTGAAAAATACTATCAATCAGCAAAATGAATGCATCTTGTTGCCATATAAAATCGTTTGAGGACCCCTAAAAGAGATTAGTTTTGTTGTTGTTTTTGGTATCTGCTGACCTTACTTTGAAATCCACTGCTGTAACCGATTATACCCGTTACGAACAGTGGGATTCATATGGTAGATCTCCTAATGATGCAGATTCCTCATCTTACTGTGCAGAGTTTCTTAACGTTATGAAGATGAGAATAAAGGAGAACACAGTCTACATCCTCAGCTCCTTCCTGTACCGAGACAATGCGGCGAATATCGACCATAGGCAGTGGTATGTGTACGTGTGCATGTTATCTGCGAGTATCCAGTGACTTTAGGGAAGAATATACTTAATTAAAGTTATGTAAAGTAAAGTTTGAGATTGTTTGTTGGCAGCATTAAGTTGGTGGGAGAGATAAGCTGCTCCTATTGTTCGACATTCCAAGTAGAGCCCGCTGCGATCACTAACTGTGTGCTTCTCGGTCGATTACTGTAGGGTATAGGATAACATTGTAAGGGAGTGACTAACGAAAATCCACAGTTCCAGCCCTTCATGGAAGCAACTCAATTTCGAAAACATCCTAGGGATATGAGCTACGAATTCTAGGTAAATAAACTGTAATAATGTATGAGAATATATTCTATATTTATTTCTAAAAACTACAATCCTTTCCTTAATCAACGTTATCCGGTCAATCAGATTAGCAGTTTACCTTTTTCGACCACTACGAGCGCTAATGTGAGTCATGTAGAGTTTCACTTAAGCACCACTACAAGCGCTAATGTGAGTCAATGCACTGTTTCATTTAAGCACCACTACGAGCGCTAATGTGAGTCAATGCAGAGTTTCACTTAAGCACCACTAGGAGCGCTAATATGAGTCAATGCATTGTTTCACTTAAGCACCACTACGAGCGCTGATGTGAGTCAATGCATTGTTTCACTTAAGCACCACCACGAGCGCTAATGTGAGTCAATGCACTGTTTCATTTAAGCACCACTACGAGCGCTAATGTGAGTCAATGCAGAGTTTCACTTAAGCACCACTAGGAGCGCTAATATGAGTCAATGCAGTGTTTCACTTAAGCACCACTAGGAGCGCTAATATGAGTCAATGCTGAGTTTCACTTAAGCACCAATAGGAGCGCTAATGTGAGTCAATGCATAGTTTCACTTAAGCACCACTACGAGCGCTAATATGAGTCAATGCAGAGTTTTACTTAAGCACCACTAGGAGCGCTAATGTGAGTCAATGCAGAGTTTCACTTAAGCACCACTACAAGCGCTAATGTGAGTCAATGCAGAGTTTCACTTAAGCACCACTACGAGCGCTAATATGAGTCAATGCAGAGTTTCACTTAAGCACCACTAGGAGCGCTAATGTGAGTCAATGCAGAGTTTCACTTAAGCACCACTACAAGCGCTAATGTGAGTCAATGCAGAGTTTCACTTAAGCACCACTAGGAGCGCTAATATGAGTCAATACAGAGTTTCACTTAAGCACCACTACAAGCGCTAATGTGAGTCAGTTCATTGTTTCACTTAAGCACCACTACGAGCGCTAATGTGAGTCAATGCAGAGTTCCACTTAAGCACCTCTACAAGAGCTAATTTGAGTCATTGCAGAGTTTCACTTAAGCACCACTACGAGCGCTAATGTGAGTCAATGCAGAGTTTCACTTAGGCACCACTACAAGCGCTAATGTGAGTCCGTTCATTGTTTCACTTAAGCACCACTACGAGCGCTAACGTGAGTCAGTTCATTGATTCACTTAAGCACCACTACGAGCGCTAATGTGAGTCAATGCAGAGTTTCACTTAAGCACCACTACGAGCGCTAATGTGAGTCAATGCTAAGTTTCACTTAAGCACCACTAGGAGCGCTAATATTAGTCAATGCTGAGTTTCACTTAAGCACCACTAGGAGCGCTAATGTGAGTCAATGCTAAGTTTCACTTAAGCACCACTACGAGCGCTAATATTAGTCAATGCTAAGTTTCACTTAAGCACCACTAGGAGCGCTAATGTGAGTCAATGCAGAGTTTCACTTAAGCACCACTAGGTGCGCTAATATGAGTCAATGCTGAGTTTCACTTAAGCAACACTAGGAGCGCTAATGTGAGTCAATGCTGAGTTTCACTTAAGCACCACTACGAGCGCCAGTGTGAGTCAATGCATAGTTTCACTTAAGTACCACTACGAGCGCCAATATGAGTCAATGCATAGTTTCACTTAAGCACCACTAAGAGCGCTAATGATAGTCAATGCAGAGTTTCACTTAAGTACCACTAAGAGCGCTAATGATAGTCAATGCAGAGTTTCACTTAAGCACCACTAAGAGCGCCAGTGTGAGTCAATGCATAGTTTCACTTAAGTACCACTACGAGCGCCAATATGAGTCAATGCATAGTTTCACTTAAGCACCAATAAGAGCGCTAATGTGAGTCAATGCAGAGTTTCACTTAAGCACCACTAGGAGCGGTAACGTGAGTCAATGCAGAGTTTCACTTAAGCACCACTAAGAGCGCTAATGTGAGTCAATGCCGAGTTTCACTTAAGCACCACTAAGAACGCTAATGTGAGTCAATGCAGAGTTTCACTTAAGCACCACTAAGAGCGCTAATGTGAGTCAATGCCGAGTTTCACTTAAGCACCACTAAGAGCGCTAATGTGAGTCAATGCCGAGTTTCACTTAAGCACCACTAAGAACGCTAATGTGAGTCAATGCAGAGTTTCACTTAAGCACCACTAAGAGCGCTAATGTGAGTCAATACATTGTTTCACTTAAGCACCACTAAGAGCGCTAATGTGAGTCAATGCTGAGTTTCACTTAAGCACCACTACGAGCGCTAATGTGAGTCAATGCTAAGTTTCACTTAAGCACCACTAGGAGCGCTAATGTGAGTCAATGCAGAGTTTCACATAAGCACCACTACGAGCGCTAATGTGTGTCAATGCTGAGTTTCACTTAAGCACCACTAGGAGCGCTAATGTGAGTCAATGCAGAGTTTCACTTAAGCACCACTACAAGCGCTAATATGAGTCAATGCAGAGTTTCACTTAAGCACCACTACGAGCGCTAATGTGTGTCAATGCTGAGTTTCACGTTAGCAGTTAGAACTACATTCAGTGTGAACATTTTTGAAAAAATTAAAAAACGCCTGAGGGTATTGAATCAAGGAATACATTATAGCAATAATTATGTAAATAAGTTAATTTGGCTAGGATTTGAATAAGAAAAGAAAATGAGTAAAGAAACAAGAAATTTTAGGCGGGTTTTCCGGATTAGGCCGGAACTGATTTTCGAAATTTGTTTCTTTCACTTTGATCGAGCTATTCAAGACTCACAATTTGAAATATTTCCGGACCCTTTAGCCCTTCAACTTTCGGCAAAATCGAGGAAATTGCTTTTAAAAAATGCTATTTGTTCGGGGCGTCGAACTGTAGTGATCTTTTTCCCCTACTTGCACCCTGTGATGAGAACCTGCGTGTAATTGGAATGGAGGAAGTGTAGAATGTTGAATGTGAGGAGAAGAACGTTAATATTAATCATTGACATTTTTAAACCCCTGACCCAGCCGGGAATCGAACCCGGGGCCGCTGAGTGACAGGCGTACGCGTTGCTCCCTACACCGCGTGGCCGGGCCTGGGAATTGCTTAATTTTAAGTTCTTTCATAGTGTGGGGACTCTTACTTTATCCGAAAAAGAAAGGTTTTCAACGTTAAAAATTAACAGAAACACAATTTCAAATCTAGAATTGTCAAACATTCTATGGGCATGTGCTCATGAAATTAAATTTACATAAAGAAAACATGGTAAGCTGCAAAAGGAAATGAGGTGAAAGAGCTCAGGATTGGAAAGGGGGGTTAAACGGGGTCGTGTGGCATTATTCTCACCACCCTCTAATATCCTGAGTAATCACAGTGTGCTTCACGGACAGACAGACGGGGCGAGAGTAAGTCAATAAGGCGCAGGAATGTTTTCAGAGGTATCTGACGCTAAGTCACCTGCAGTGCATCCCACATCTGCGAGAGGATCACAAGAATCGGAGCGGTTCCACAGATTCTCGACTGGGTTCATGTGTGGAGACTTAGGTGGCCAGGAAATAACTTCACAATCTATGTTGTGATGTTTCAACAACTATTAGACATTTTTGGCCTTGTGACATGTCGCACTTTATTGCTGGAAGATAGCATACACCTCAGGGAAGGTAACAAAGGCATGGATGTGTCGATAGGCAGCAGAAAGCGGACCATTTTTAGCATCAGTTCTCCCACAGATACCCTGTGTATAGAAACTTAGTGTATGTAGCTATTACTAAACAGGTATAAACCTGTGTAAAACATCAACTGTTTTATATTAATCAATCTGTATATCCAGCAGGTCAGCTCAGTACATGTGGGTACGAGCTCCTGTCGGAAAAAGTGAAAATAACATTGTGACAAGACTGTGCTTATTTGGGGGAAGTAACAGGTAAACGCATAGACAGAAAAAGAGCAGTGTTTAGGAAAGAGGATAGAGTGCATTCCAAGTTCTTTGAAAACATTTAAGAAAAGGCTAGGTAAACAGTTGGTAGGGATACTACTACCTGGCCGACAGCACTAAATGCTGATCATTGATGATTGCTGTCTCATGTCCCCTCTCCTTCTTAAGATCTGCTCCCAGGCTGTGATCAGAGAAACTGCTGTGGGTGTTAACCTAGGGATCAGGATAAATGGTATCAAATTATTATTAACAACATTGTAAGGATCAGAGCAGCAATTGGTCTGTTCATAAATGTTGGCAAGATCAAGCTGATTGTATGAGGGACGATTAAAAAGTTTCCGTTCGACGATCGTACAGACCTGAATCGGGGTGCCAATCAGGCAAAATCGCCGTGAGCATTGGGACACTCATCCCACCAACACACCAGATTGAAGATTCCCGTATGATAAAACACTGTGTCCTGCTGCGTGATCAAGCCTGTAACCGCCTGCTGCACATCTTCCTCTGATAGGAAGCGTCGACCTTTCAAGGCGTTTTTGAGGGGACCAAAGCCATCATGACTCATCCACTGCCCGCTTGTTGTAGTCCGTATTGGATAAGGCTGGCCTCCCAGATCGACCGGCGTCTTGTGTCGAAACGCGACCCGCACGGAACTTGGGGTACCATTCCACAAGGGCGGTTTTCAACAGACATTCTGCAATATACACAGTATTGATTATCCTATGGATGTACAGGGATGTTTGTTCTTCGGCAGCTAAGAACAGAATAACACCACGTTGGTCCTGTTTGGACGCAACGTCGTCATAGTTCACGTGGCCGCATTTCACTCGGCACGACACGACTGACACACTAATACCTTTGCCTGCATGTCCGTGCTTATATACCCGCATCGGAATCGTGCTACTTTGCATTTCCGCTGCAGCAACGCCATCAAACGGAAATTTTTGATCACACCTTATATTTTCTAAAACACCTAAGTAGGCATATCAACAACAAAATTGTACAGCAAGTATCATCATTCAAACATCTTATGACTGCACTGACTGAGCATTGCGATCCAAAGAATAAAATCTTACCCAGGATTGGGCAAGCCAAAAATTTATTCAACAGAATGAGGGCCCTATTCACCAGTAGGGATCTCAACCTTCAGCTCTGAGTGTGGATGTTGCGATGCTATGTTTTCCCTGCCTTTCTCTATGGTTCTGAAGGCTGGATGCTCAGCCGTTTGCTGTAGAGGCGGATTGAAGTTTCCGAAATGTACTTGTACATAAGAATGCTTGGAATATCCTGGGTAGAAAGGAAGGCCAATGAGGAAGTCCTCAACTTGTTAAAAGAAAAGGTAAGACACTTCTAACATTCGTCAAGAAACGAAGGCTCAGGTACATGGGACACATCATGAGAGGTGAACGATATGAACTTCTTCAACTTATCATTGACGGGAGTATTGAAGAAAAGCAATCTTTGAGGAGACGGAGAAATTCCTGGCTTGGACGAAATTCTATTGACATTTTTCGAGCCGCTGTTTCTCGATTTATCATCTTTAATTGGACTACCAACCTTAGTAGGGAGACGACGTCCTAAAGGCATAAGGAACATTTAAAATAATCATATTTTATGTTTTTATGTTTTAAGAATTCCTGAAGTCTGCCCTTTAAAATGATGTACAATACATGATAGTTTAACCATTAGAAATTGCCATAAATTTAATTTAAACATGCGCTAGCAATAAGAAACTTGCCAGCAATGCCAGAGAAAACGAGATGAATTACATTGCCATAACATCATCAGTGTTCTGCCATATAGCAGGTCTTCACATGGCAGCCCTCCACGCACTCCTGTCTCTTGCAACCCTCTTTGTTTGCTCATACTTGTATTCTATACTTGTACTGTCCAGCACCTGATATCTTCTCCGTCCTCTTTGCCTTTTCCATTTACCATTCCTTCTATAGCATCTACAAACAAGCAATCTCTCCTCATCCACTGACCAATCCAAATGTGCTTTCTCTTCTTGATTACTTTTAATATTTTTCTCTCTTCCCCAACTCTTCTCAAGACTTCTTCATTTACTTTTTCTATCCATTGTATACTTTCCATTCTCCTCCAGATCCATATCTCAAATGCTTCCAGTCTTCTTTTCTTCCTCTTTTATCAATGTCCACGTCTCAGCTCCACACAAAGCACTTCACGAATACCCTCCGCAAGTCTCTATCCATGCCCCCACAAAAAAGTCTACTCTTCTTATTAAATGCTTCCTTCACAATCGGAATACGAGTTTCCACCTCCTGACTGCACCTCATGTCCTCTGTTATTACAGTTCCCAAGTATCTCAAAGCATCCACCTGTTCTATTATTTCCTGCCCTAACTTTATAGTTGTCTTCACTTTTCTTGTGCTTATAATTCTTATTTCATATTCTTCACAGACAACATTTAGATCTGTTAGCATCGTCATCATAGCTCGTTCACTCTCTGCCAGTAGGGCCATGTCATCAGCAAATCGAGTGCATTCTATTCTCCTACCACCAACTTTCACTCCTCTTTTCCATTCATGCATTTCTGGATAATATCTTCCAAATACGGTGCAGATATTTAAAAGTAAAACAAGAAAGAATTTCCTATGTCCTTTCCTAACACAGACATCTTCCTCTTGCCTGTATGAAGGAAATGAAGCCTATTTTTAGAGATCTCCTGAGTCCCCAGCTGTTGGAGAAGTGTCTTCATGGCAATGAATCGGTTCTGGATGCCGTCTTCAAGTTCAATAAAGGTAACATTGCCAAATGCCATGTATTACAGGAGTTAGGACTAACAGTAGGAAGGAATCGTGTCATTGCCATGAAGGAGTTGAACCGAGAGTGACTACGACAAAGTGAAAGAATGACTGAGGAAGTGCAAAAGAAATGCCATGGAATTCAGAGACAAGGCTAGACGAAACCCAGAAGACTTGCATGAATCAAAGGAAGATACAGATTCTCCTTCGTATGGGACAGGGATACACTGAGATATGAACAGAGGTGAGAGAAATTTTAACGGCCGTTTTCTCAGTTTCTTATTGAAAAAAGTCTATATTATTTTTTCTATGTAACAATTTATGACAGAACTATGTAATTTTCACCATCATACTGTGTTACATTGATTCATATTTTTAAGGAGGGGTTTCTTTATTTAAGCAATACTCTTTGAGATTTGGCCGTTTATTTCAAGAAAAAGTAATTTAAATTTGACACTTAAAAAAAATATTTTCTGACTCACCTGAAGGCCAATCCAATAACGGCTGTGTTAATATGTTAATTTAGCTATGAAAAAATATGTGGCAAAAATTTCATTATCATAACTTCATAACATCCTGGGAAAAAGGAGCATGAAGTTAACACATTTAACATTGGCGAGATAGGCGGTTCCGTATCCCCATAAGATGATGACTGATTGATTGATTTATTTATTGATTGATTACCTGATTGATTGATTGATTGATTGATTGTTTGATTGTATACCCCGTCAGTTCTGTTTCTTGATACGAATTCGGAGATGAGGTGAGATGAAACTGTATGGTATGATTTAAGGGCCAGATGCCCTTCCTGACGCCAACATCAGATGAAGAGCTAATGAAGGTAAATGAATGATGGTGAACGAAATTGAGTAAGGAGGTGGGGAAGATATCGACTCTGGCTTATGAACAGGAACTGTCCTGGGATTTGCGTGGAAGAGAAAACGGAAAATCACAGAAGAGCTTTCTCAGGAGAGCCGACGCCCCGTCTCCCGAATACGGAGTTTCGCTCTAAAGGTGTAACATGCTAACACGCGCGCACACTTCGGAATGCTAAAGCATATGACAGAATATGGAACCAAAATTAAGAATAATTCACTCATCCCAATGAATAACAAGGTAAGTCAAAAAATTAAAATTCTTCAGGGGAAGCAGTTTTTTTGTTTAAAAATCACGATTAACCAAACGTTGTCAAACCATTCTGCGTTATGTGAAACAGCTTTTGAAATGATCGTTTTGGTTGGATGTTGTACGATTTTGAAAACGTGAAGGAAGAACAGTGGAGCCTCGAAATCTCGTATCACCTCGGGAGCTAAATTTTATTTCAAGTTATTGGAAATTAGAGATTTGGAGAATACCTTTTTGAGCATGTATAGCACATAATTCAAATACATGTATCTACGGGGTTATGCTGAATACGTTATTTTTAACAATATTTAACAATATACAAAGAAACTTTATTTTCCAGCATCACTTTAAATATGACCCTAATTAAAGAAACTTTTAGAAGAGAGGATACAGTACATACAATAGTGAAACAAGAAATATACCTCGGGTAACAATCTTTGGAAAAAATCCGTTAGTCTCTTCTGTTTGTTACCGTTAACCTTTCCTCCCTTCACGTTAAACTTCTACAGGGTGGCGCACGAATAGTTGACACATTTGTAAAGAAAATATAAAATGCAACTTATATACTATGTTGTTCAAATTTCGTGCACACCTTTCCCTGTTTCATTGAAAAAACTGTAGAGGTGACACTGCTGCCTTGTCTGCGAATACCTGAATTCCAGTGAGCTTTCTACCATGGCCAAGCACGGCCGAATATCCGTTCAGCAGCGCGCCAAGACAGTAATCTTTTATTGCGAATCGAGAAGTGTTACGGCGTCACAAATAAAATTTCGAACTGAATTTCAGGTGGACACCAGCAAGGAATACCATCCTTTGCTTATACAGAAACTTTGAAGAACAAGGCAGTGTGAAGGAAGAAAAGCAACCACGTGCACCAGCAGTTCGGTTTCGTGAAAACATCGCTGCACTGAGGGTCGCCATGCAGCCCACACCAGTCAACACGGCGAACTTCAAGAGGAAGTGGAATATCGCGCTGTTCAATTCAAAGAATGTTACAAGGTGACCTTCAATTGTACACGTACAAAATGACTGTACCACACAACCTAACAGATCTTCACAGGCAGAAGACATTGCAGTACGCATTATGGACTCAAGATAATGATCAAGTACTGTTTAACACTTGGCTCTCTGATGAAGACTATTTTCAACTCAACAGGGCAGTTAATGAAGAAAATGTGCGATTTTGGGCTACAGAAACACCAGACAGGACCTCAAAGCCGCTCAGTTTGTGCTGCTCTGCATTGCAATTCATGAAGACCTGTGCCGCAAAGTCGTCAGAAAAATGCGTACTCGTCTCGAAGAGGTTGTTGGCAGAAGTGGAGGCCAGACTGAACATGTGATATAGTGAAGAGTATTTCCAGGGTTCAAGCTACTTTTGTCTAAAATTTCATTAGTGTTCGGTGGAAAATAAAGTTGTTATTCTAAAAGTAAATGTGTCAACTATTCGTGCGCCACCCTGTAGTTAGTACCACGCAGTCGAGATTCGTAAATAGAGATTGTCATCCGCGACTTCCGGGGGTTGCTTTCGTGCGTGACCGGTATTTAATTCACACCCGAGAAACAGGTAGGCTTTGCTAATTTTCCGATTATTAGAAGTTTTAGTTTTTTGGTTCCCGTCATATTAGCTCCTAGCATCACTGTAACCCCCTCTTTACTTGTTAACTGTTCTTCACAAACCACAAATGCCGAATTGCACAAAGTTCGAGTTACAGGGGAATTTTGCAAATGTTTGCTTCGAGATATCGAGAAATTCATGTAATCGAATTTCGAGTAATAGAGAAATAAATTCACGTGACAAACAGGACAAAAGGGCGGGAAATTTAAATAACTTCGGGATAATGAAAATTCGAGTAATGCAGGTTTTACTGTATCTGCTTTGGGTCGTGAATGATCCTGACTTCTTCTATTTTGACCAGCCATTACTTTCTTATGTGGACCAATAAAAACCAAAGTGATGTAAGTCATATTTGTGTATTGTCAGCTAGTAAGATTTAATAGTTCTCATAAAAAAAAGGAAATTGTGTAAATTCACTGGCAATAAATCATTTAAAATTTAATCATGTTTACATGCATAATAAAAACAGAAAGTACATTACACTTAAGATAATCTGACTTATCTCACTGGAGCCACTTTTATGAACAATATTCAGAATATTAACAAGATAACTCAATACCTGGTTCTTATCGGGGACTGTTCTGTATTCTTAAGTAATCTGAAAGTAAACTTTGACAACTTCTTCAATATTATAAAGAAATGACTTATCTTGTTAGTGTCAAAGGGTAAAGAGCATTGACCTTAGTAAGCTACTGCAAACATTTACAAAACCGAGCAAATGTTTTATCTGCAAGGTATAAAGTGGCAGGGAGGGATTCAGTTAGGTGGAAATCAGATTAGCCTATCCTGAAATCAGGTTATGACTTTCACTAACAGGAAAATTTCCCTCAGTTTTAATTACTGCGTTGATGGAGTGAACGTTCCTTGTGGGGATTACAGTAAGTACCGAGGTGTTAATATAAGGCAATCACATAAATGGGATTGTAAATAAAGGGTACAGATCTCTGCACATAGTTATGGGGGTATTTAGGGGAAGTAGTAAGGATGTAAAGGAGTGGGCTTATCAGTGTCTGGTAAGACTCCAACTAGAGTATGGTTCCAACGTATGGGACCATCAGCAGGATTACTTGATTCAAGAACTGGAAAAAAATCCAAAGAAAAGCAGCTCGATTTGTTCTGGGTTATTTCCGACAAAAGAGTAGCGTTACAAAAATGTTGCAAAGTTTGGACTGGGAAGACTTGAGAGAAAGAAGACGAGCTGCTCGACTAAGTTTCGAGCTGTCAGTGGAGAGATGGCGTGGAATGACATCTGTAGATGAATGAGTTTGAGTACTGTCTTTAAAAGTAGGTAGATCACAATATGAAGATAGAGCTGGGATTCAAGAGGAGAAACTGGGGCAAATAATCGTTTATAGGAAAGGGGAGTTAGGGATTTGGAATAACTTACCAAGGGAGATGTTCAATAAATTTCCAATTTCTTTGCAATCATTTAAGAACAGGCTAGAAAAACAACAGATATGGAATCTGCCACCTGGGCGACTCTCCGAATTGTAGATCAGTAGTGATTGATTGATAATGATTGATTGACTACTTAGTGGCAGATTGTGCCGAAAGCCTGCAATCTAATATCTTGGAACCTGAAAATAGGTGCAATGAGTATGGTATGAAAATTAGCCTTTCGAAGACTAAATTGATGTCAGTAGGTAGGGAATCCAGGAGAGCTGAACGTGAGATTGGTAACACAAGGCTGGAACAGGTAGACAGTTTCAAGTATTTAGGGTGTGCGTTCTCCCGGGATGGTAATAGTAAGTGACATTGAATCAAGGTGCAGTAAAGCTAGAGCAGTGAGCTCGCAGTTGCGATCAACAGTGTTCTGTGAGGAGGTCAGGTACCGGACGAAACTATCTTTACATCGGCCTGTTTTCAGACGGGATTTAAATCTGGATGGACTCAGGATATCTGATTCATAAATTAGAAGTAACAGACATGAATGTAAGAGAATGATTGCTGGTAAAACAGTGGGAACAATGGCAGGAGGAGACTCGGAATGAGGAAATAAAGGTTAAGTTTGGAATGAACTCAATCGATGAAGCTGTACATATTAACCGGCTTCGATGGTGTGGCCATGTGAGGTGAAGGGAGGAGGATAGGTTACCTAGGAGAATAATGGCTACTTTTTTTTTTGCTATTTTGCTTTACGTCGCACCGACACAGATAAGTCTTATGGCGACGATGGGATAGGAAAGGTCTAGGAAGTGGAAGGAAGCGGCCGTGGCCTTAATTAAGGCACAGCCGCGGCACTTGCCTGGTGTGAAAATGGGAAACCACGGAAAACCATCTCCAGGGTTGCCGAGAGTGGGGTTCGAACCCACTATCTCCCGATTACTGGATACTGGCCGCACTTAAACGACTGCAGCTATCGAGCTCGGTGGAGAATAATGAACACTGTTATCGAAGGTAAGAGAAGTAGAGAGAGACAAAGACGACGTTGACTGGACTCGGTTTCTAACAATTTGAAGACAAGAAGTATAGAACTAATGAGGCCACAACACTAGTTGCAAATTGAGGATTACGGCGACGTTTAGTAAATTTACAGAGGCTTGCAGACTGAATGCTGAAGGCCTTTATAACGTTTTATAATGATGTATGTATGTATGTACGTATGTATGTATGTATGTATGTATGTATGTATGTATGTATGTATGTATGTATGTATGTATGTATGTATGTATGTATGTATGTATGTATGTATGTATGACTTATCTGGATTTCCCCGGAATGAGTGAACTGTAAAAGGTAATACGTACGCAAATGACTCCGCTACGTGCTTGGGTACAAAATGTGTGAAGTGAAAAAAAAAAAAAACGCTTGAAGTAACGCAACATCGATGGTTTCACAGTCTCATTTTGTGTGGACTCGTCTTTCCAGGGGTGCGGTGACGCCGCTCTAATATTAAGTACTTTCTTGAGAGGAAACAAGGAAAATTTACGTGATTTGAATGAATTTCTTCCTTTCTTAATCCGCTCACTCTCCAGGGTTGGTTTTTCCCTCGGACTCAGCGAGGGATTCCACCTCTAACGCCTCAAGGGCAGTGTCCTGGAGCGCGAGACATTGGGTCGGGGATACAACTGGGGAGAATGACCAGTACCTCGCCCAGGCGGCCTCACCTGCTATGCTGAACAGGGGCCTTGGTGGGGGATGGGAAGATTGGAAAGGATAAGCAAGGAATAGGGAAGGAAGCGGCCGTGGCCTGAAGGAGAAGTGGCCTGGAGGAGAAGTGGGAAACCACGGAAAACCTCTTCCAGGATGGCCGAGGTGGGAATCGAACCCACCTCTAATCAGTTGACCTCCAGAGGCTGAGTGGACCACGTTCCAGCCGTCGTACCACTTTTCAAATTTCGTGGCAGACCCTGGAATCGAACCCGGGCCTCCGGGTGTGGCAGCTAATCACACTAACCACTACACCACAGAGGAGGACTTGAATGAATTTAAAAAGTAAAAACAACGCTTTGCTGAGATTAAACAAACACAACGACAACGTTTTACCACGAACTGAAATGTAACCTTAATTAAAGAAAAAAAATATTGCTAAGAAATTAAATCTCACGGTGACTTGCATCAGTTTACTCGATTTATTTATTTATTTATTTATTTATTTATTTATTTATTTATTTATTTATTTATTTATTTATTTATTTATTTATTCCTCTGGGCTCCTTTCGTGGTCCTGGATTCCTTATGGCCATCTGTAATAGAGTCATCTCACCAGCGTGGTATCAATCCTGCCTGATGCTTTCTTCAATCACTAATTGAGTGATGATATAAACCACCATGGGTTAGGTTTCATGGAGAGAATACCAGATAGGAAATATTGCAAGGTACGGAAAAATATCGCGGCCTTTTAAATTCTCATCAGGGGGCAGGTTCCACCTTAAATTCACATCAAAAGACATGATTTTGATAAACAGGCGAACATTAATTTTTGCCTAGTTTCTTTATATAAACTGGCGCTCAGTATATATCTTACACTCATATACACTAATTTTATTATTATTCCAATTAAACTCATGTTTAACAATTCACTCCAATATACAACTTGATACTACTATTAAAATACAATAATTTATAACATTATTCAAACGATGGCTAATTTAAGTCCTACAATTGTTAATATTATCAGCAATAATCATAATCTCTATTTTAAAGCTTATCCCTTAAAATATTATATATTCAACTAACAACGAATGTGCCAATACAAAAGTTGCTATTAAATTCTGAATTAAACCATTCATTTCTTGGAGAACCAGATACCTTAAAAACCTACTAATATTTCATTACAAACTTCTTATCCTTGATAATGGTACTACACTAACCAACATAGTAAATTAGCTCTTTTTAATTCGGGAAAAATACAATCTATATTCCAAATTTAATAAATCCTGATAGACAAAGTACATTGTTAATGTACTTTCCTAAAAATCCATTTTCAAATTTTTTAAATTTTCTCTCACTATACTACTTAACTATAAATGAATTAATGTGTTCTATTCCTATACTAAAACAAAAATAATAATGTTATTTTAATTAATAAACATCTATATCACCACACTCTTAAATTTGTATTTTCAAAATAATTCGAATTGGAAATACTATAAAGACATATCAAAGTCTAACTATACTTGAAACACGCCGTAATAAGTCTCGATTTAAAAGTCGGTCAATTCCGAACTTGAAGTACTGACTGCAAGCAGTCGAAGAAAGTTTATCAGCATGACAAGACTAGAAGCTAATGATAAATGACTTAATGAGAAACAAGTGCTAAGTGATTGAAGCTCCGTAGAATGCGTAATTCGTATATATGAGTAAAAATCACTCCCACTTGGTCGTCTGTCACATGTTTCAATTTCATCGTATTTATGTCCTCTCTTCTTGTTTCTTCATTGCCTTATGGAAACATTTCAGATATCCGCCTTCTGATAGGGTGAAATCCCCCTGCACACAGGTGCATCATGACTCTTTATACAGTAGATGGGAGCTGATATTTTCAAATAACCAAGCTTGAAATCAGAAATTGTTGTTGAAATACTGTGTCGCCTGACATAGATTTCGGTGTATTGTTCCTAATAATAATAATAATAATAATAATAATAATAATAATAATAATAATAATAATAATAATAATAATAATAATAATAATAATAATAATAATAATAATAATAATAATAATAATAACAATGTTCGAACCCGACTGTCGGCTGCCTTGAAGATGGTTTTCCGTGGTTTCCCATTTTCACACCAGGCAAATTCTGGGGCTATATCTTAATTAAGTCCACGGCCGCTTCCTTCCCACTCCTAGCCTTTCCCTGTCCCATCGTCGCCATAACACCTATCTGTGTCGGTGCGGCCGGGAGCTGATCACTTCCTTACAGAATACTGTTGTTTGCAACTGCGAGCTCACTGCATTAGCTCTACGGCACCATGATTCAGTCTCACTTACTATACTACCATCCTGAGAGAATACACAACCATTAATACCTGAAATACTATTCCAGATCTGGATTTCGGAGCTGACATTCAGTTCTCTTAGGATTTTTCGGTACTAACATAACTTCAACATTGAAATTGCTGATTTTCATATCATAGTCATGTTTTTAATAAATAAATAAATAAATAAATAAATAAATAAATAAATAAATAAATAAATAAATAAATAAATAAATAAATAAATAAATAACTTAGCAGGAAAATTTGTATTTCAGATATCTTTCGAGAAGACTAAACTGAAGACCATTATTCAAGATTCACCCACTGCACTAAAAACAGAGTACGGAAAATATCAACAAGATTAATAAATTAAAATATCCAGGTGAAATAATCTAGATTAATTCGATAAGGAAGCTAACAGATCAAGATCAAGAAAACTGGAACTAGCATAGCAACTGTCTAAAAATACCTACAATAAGAAGAATATCTCAAAGGGAACTGAAAATCAAGCACTACAACTCAGTAATCAAACAAGAAAGTCTGTATGCCAGAAAATGCATGCTCTCAATGAAAACCAGTGACATAGAAGAGACAGAGAAAAAGGAAAGGAAAACAGTGAGAAAAATTTGAGGACAATTGAAAAGGGAGAAAGCAGAGTTTAGACATAAGAGGAATAAATATTTGTACAAGGACGAATAAAATGAAAGTACATCAGACAAAACGAGTGATTAACCAAATTTACAGGAGCAAGAATGGAAACCAGTGGATCCAAGGAATTAAAAAATAAATTGCAGAAATTGGAATAATAGAAGGTAAAATACAATTTTCAGAAGTTTGATAAAATATTTCAAGTGTTTTTAGGAGAAAAAGAAGAGGAAAAGTAATAATATCTGGGCACGAAAAAGGAAGAAACAGCAAAGTGAAAGGATGGAGAACCACTGGAAGTCGGGAAAAAAAGTTTCAAGATGAATGCAAGGGTTACTTTTCCGGGTATTTAGATGGACACAATCGAAATGAAGAAGAAGAAGCAAATCAATCTATAGAGAGAATTATTAATACATAACTAAGGAAATAAAACCTAACCTCGATATTTGAAAATTGAGATATAAATATTTCGGCAATTTTTCATTGTAGATTAAGCCTTTAGAGGCTATAACCACTATGTAGACACAGTTGGTTGATGAGCGATATATCACGTACCTAAAGTAAATACTACGAATGAATATAAAAGGAAGAGTTATCTATCGAAAAACTTACTTTGGTACATACACACGTCTGTATGGCTACCGTAAATATACGATCTTGCAATGCATGTATGATTCAAAACTATCGATAAAGCCTAATTACAACCGAAGGCAAAGAAGTACACGATAATTAATCGCGACAGGCAACACAAATATACTGGTCAATAAAAAACACACATATACACATAGTGCCTTTTAAAGCGGGGCTGGGACAAAATTACAGCATAACTGTATCACTATCATTCATATTGCGTGACAATGTTATATAATAAAGCGAAACACAATAACATAAATAACACATGGATGTCATACAGCAAAACACATAACTTAGTACATAAATATAGATGGATTCTCCAAAAGTTATGATTACAGGCAAACAAAAAATTGCATAGTAACCAACCACCATCCATCGAAAGTGAATCTAAAACTAGAATGGGCAATAACAATGATAGCAGTTTTAAAAACTAACAATTCACTCTCGAGAGGTTCAATAATAACAGCAACACTAGTTGCGTGTGTTTTAGTCGGTGATTAATCTTCCAATACGTGACACAGTAGATGAATGGGCTGCACGTTAATTGAATAACTGGCTGCGAGGAATAAATGTTCAGAGTGATGTGCACAGTGAATGAGGGGAAGAATGGAGTCTGCGTGGAAAGCTGCAAATGTGACTAACTCTGATGTCCCTCAAGGTTCGGTGATAGGTCCAACGGAATTATATTGCTGGAAATATTACTAAGGATTTGGATATATGAAAAAAAAATAATATGCGAAGAGAAAAGAAAAAGGTAGGAGAGAGGAAATACATAACAACTATTGAGGTTCCTCAGGGTTCAGTAAGAGGTCGTTCGAAAAGTATCTTTATTTTATTTTAAACCAGTGTACAGTTATAACCCGCGTTCCAATCTACGCGTATGCCGCAAGTATTTTAGTATCGAGAATGTACAATATAGGCGTATGTGAAACATAAGGTATATCTCATTGACTAAGGGTCAGGCATTGTTTTAATTGCCCTAGAATAAGAAATGGCTGCCAGAGGTAAATAGGCCTACTTACTACTAGCTACTTGCACCGTCTGAGGAGATACACTGCCGTACGAGTTTATTCTGCACAAGGGCTTTACTGATTCTCTGGAGGAAGTGAAGGAATTTCTCTCGGTTGTATAGGAATTATGCCAGGAAAAATCAGGAAAGTACGTTGGTGTGTTGTCGGTTGCGGTTATTAATACTCGTTTGTAGACAGAAGGGGATAGAGAGACCTAGGAGGTAAAGAGTAGTGGTTATAGCAGTTATTTTCAAGGACAAAAAGCTTAATGAGAAAGATGAGGAATAAACCAGGCACCCTTGAAAAATAAGACTACAAGATGAAGAAAATGAAGGGACTTAAAACGATAAAGAAGCTCTCTAGGGTTCACAACTACGAGATATTCCGAGTTGGAAGAACACAAAAGCTAACCAAAGGAGGTCAGGAACATGATAAGAGTAGTTGCCTCGTACAGGTGAAAGTAATGCCAAATTCATCTGTTGCGCTCAATTTGGGGGGATAACAGAGGATAGACACAAAAGGCATTGAGTGAGTGTATGAAAAGTAAAGATTGATTGGTCAATACGTTTATAATGATGTTAACAGCAGAAATGGCGGGTGTAAACAAAACCACCATGGTAGAGAAAATAGTGGAAATAGAAAACAGCAATATATAGGTGAGAATTATACCTTAAAAACTTTTACGGATTAAAATCATATTATCCAGTTGATGTACAATAAGAGAACAACACACCAAAGGGAGAAAGTTTTAAAATATGGTAAACACAAGAACATTTCTCGCTGAGAACATGCTAGATTAGATTAGAATCTGTGATAGGTTCTTGGGATCTCAACGTATAGACACGTGAGCACAAAGTATACCAAAAGAGTACATATCATGGCACCTATGCCGTTCAATTCATGGAGTAATCAATGTTTCCGTAATCAAGGTTAATGAAAGTAATTTGGATTTATACTGTAACAAGGATAGATAGATAGATAGATAGATAGATAGATAGATAGATAGATAGATAGGTAGATAGATAGATAGATAGAGGGGGAGAGAGAGAGAGGAATGCTGTAATCTGGTTTCATGCAAATAAATTAATGTATCGACACAGAACAGGAGTAACACTGAACTAATTAGTGGTCTGTATGGACAATAAAAAGGGAAAGGAATTTCGGGGTTCCTCAGGGATCTGTAATAGGACCAACCTATAGAAAAATGAGTATAGAGTCTGAAAGAGTACATATCTTCAAGTTAAAATCTTTTCATTTAATGAATCGTCAACATTTCATTAATATTCCAACCTTGTTAGAAGTACGTTAAGTAATTAAGGCATGAAAGCCTCTGCGTCAAGTATGCTGCGTTTGGGTTGATGCAGATGCAAAGAAATTCAAGTCTAATACAATCATATTGAGCAACAATGGAATAGAAGTGTTACTTTACTAAACAACGATCACCGAGTGAGTTGGGCGTCCAGCTAGGGACGCGCCAGCTGTGAGCTTGCATTCTGGAAATAGTGGGTTCGAACCCGACTGTCGTTAGTCCTGAAGATGGTTTTCCGTTGTTTCCCATTTTCATACCAGGAAAATGTTGGTGATGTCCTTTAATAAATGCCACGTATGCTTCATTCCCACTCCTAGCTCATTTCTATCCCATCGTCGCCACAAGACCTAAATTGCCGCTGGGACATAAAGCAGATTGTAAAAAATAAATAGGTAGCGTTCTGTCTTGAGAAGACATTTATTTGAGAGCCCCTCAGGGATCCACAACGGGACCATTATAATTCATTTTATACATAAATAACTAAATGAAGAATACATGGCTTGAAGATTGTTTCTTATAATTTATAGAATCGTGAACATTTTATGTATTACCCTACCTTTCATAGAAGTAACTTGAGTGTATAAGGTAAGAAAAAGTGTGTGTCAAGTATGCTGTTATCTGGTTTGATGTTGATGCAAAGAAATGCGAGGTGTTGATGTTCCATTAAGGAGACGAGAGGGAGCTAGCTATCTATCTATGGACCAAGTGATAAGAAGAGGGAGTCTGGTTCGATGGTAATAATGTGTCTTATTTATCTACTTGGTGAAGATAACATGACTCCCTCCTTCTCTCTCTCACCTCGTTGAGTTACTGCAAATTGGCCATCAAACTCACTTTCCTTCTCCTTCTCTCTCACTAGGTAATTACTGTGTGGAACAAGATTGTAGTAACTTTCAAACAGTAATGATAACTCGGAACTTATTTTGTCGACTACTGACTACAATTATTCAGTGCTCATTTGCTCCACATTCTGCTCTCGCAGTGTCAACATTTAAGCAAGAATAAATGTTTTAAACTTAAGAATAAGAAGCATGGAGCAACTAACAAACATTACGAGTTAAGGTACACATTACATAACTGTTAAAATCCGCCTTAGGATACCGAAGGTGAGTAACGGTACTATCTATCTCTGGATTTCCGTCTTGTGTTTCGCTCCTAAGTATGACTAATGTTTCTAAACAAAATGTTTAGAAGAGGACCAATAATATCCTCAAAAACAAGTTTCCAACAGAAATTTCAAATGTGGCCTCCTGCGCAGTAGTAATTATTTAACCCTTTGTTAGATTGTGTAACATATATGCAACATAGGTTAACAAACTGTTTTGCACGCCTCTGGTGGGCACTTCATGAACCAGTGCATGTTCCACGTGAGTTCCAAGTTGTTTATAGAATATCTTTGACCTTAGTTACTCATTTGTATATGTTTTATGTAGGAACTAGTTGAATGGTAACCGTATCAAAGAGAATGTTTATTCATGATGTAGCATATATGCAGCATTATTGATATTTTTTCAATATTTTTCCCGTTCTATAAACCTTATGAAAAGTCTAAAAATAAATTTTAAACACGAAAATAAAAAATCATGCATTAAAGGGTTAATTCAATAGATATTTATCCTTCAAAATTTTAAGCGGTCCCTGCAACAACGCGGGACAAAATGCTACATATCTTTAAAGTTAGACAACCTTATCCTTTTGAGGTATTTTCTGAACTTGAACTAAGTTCTAGTGATGTATATCCTTACTATATTGTAACTACATGCAATTTCCCGTTTTCCTCCTTCTTTAGATTCCTTTTCCAAAGTTTATCTGGTTTCTTCTGTTTAATAGCTTAGCAAGAGTGTACAGTTTATGTTCATTTTTAATTTTGCCTCTTTGTCGCCATCTATGTACAAGCTCACCAGACAAAAAGTCAGTCACCCTAGTGCGCTCGCACAGATGGCACAGTGAAAGATTCCCGCGCACTGCCTCTACATGACCATAAGGGAGTAGCGATCAGTAAGACATTGATGTTTCAAATCGACAGTGTACGTGAACATAGGTTGATGTAAGGATGTACCAGAGTGCCAAAAATGGGCAATCGTGTTTGGCCGTGCCCATGGCCATACGATCAGTGAAGTTGCTGGATTTGTTGGTGTTCCGCAGCGGACTGTTCAACCGCACCATCCAGATCCAGACTGTTCTAATTATTAGCCAACTGTCACATTGTTTAATAAAAATGACGACAATGGTCACGCAATCTACCTGGACGTTCTACGACCACAGCCCACTGCAGTGAGTATGAAACCCTACCACATGTGCTCGGCAACTGCCAACAGGGAGAGTTACTTCGCATTATGCCTCATAACACTGTGAGATTTTTTTTGGCAAGCAGTCTCAAAGAAAGAGAGAGGCAACGAATAGAATGCGTGATATTCAGTGGGGATTAAATAACCGATTTTAAGAACTTGATTATGCAGATGAACTCTGTCTTTTGCAAAATGTTTTCGGGACATGGAAATTGTTGTATGTCCGTCGCTCCCTTCTCGATCCGCCAGCCAGCTACACGCGTGCCAGTGTGTTATTCTTCGAGCCTCGACGCGCAGCCCTCAGTGCTCGTGCCTGGAACGTCGTGTGTGCTATAAAAAGAGCTCCTAGCCTGTCCAGATGCCCACTGACCCCGGTGTCCAGCTCCAGAATACACCCTACGTCGAGCACGGAGGCTACTCCTCTTGAAAATGTGCTTCGGCCAGGTGGACTGAATTTCTGGCAGTAAGAGGTCTTACCTCGGGTCACCGCTCCTCTTGCCTGTTCCACTGTCCATGCCCAGTCTTACCATTATATGCCACTATCATTCCCTAGCTAATGCAAGCTCCCATTATCAACTTAGTTTCGCTAAGTAGGAACTCTTCAGTCATTGAACTTACGTTAATGAACTCAGACACTTCAACAAGGAAGGACTCTCTGAGATATTTACGTCAGTGCTTCTGATAGTTTTTGACTATCAAGAACTTTTCATGTCACAAGGACTATCTTTCCGAAATAGTAGTGAACGTGAATACTCCAAGGTGTATATAGTGTACAAAGACAGACTCTTTCTCCAAATTCATAGTTCAATTTGCTTCGAGATAACTTTCAGTTTTGTTAGTGTAAATATTGTAATTTTACATGTGAAGCAAATAAAGAAGTTGTGTTTTTTGTAAACCCAACCTTGTTTACAACAGAAATCAAACTGAATGTCTTAAAAATAGAAGCTGAAGAAGTAGCCTGACTTTCGATGGAATGTATATAGAAACGGTAGAGGAATGTTGCTACTTAGCAAGAATGGTGAGCCAGGATGGAGGTGCTTTTAGAGATATGGTGAGTCGTATAATTAAAGCCAAAGGAGCTTTCGCACAGTTACGACCAATGTGGAGATCCCCTCACATTCGTTTAAGAACGAAGCTAAGGATATTCAACTCAAATGTTAAATCTGTGTTACTGTATGGAAGTGAGACCTGGAAAGTGACCAAGGATATTACCACAAGGTTACAGACTTTTATAAATCACTATTTGAGGTGCATTATGAGAATATGGTGCCCAGAGACTATCTAATACAAAGACCTTTTGGACGCCACAAGTCAAAGTCACATACAGGAGCAGATTATGAGAAGAAAACGGAGATGGATTGGGCATGCCCTGAAAAGATCACAATAAATTATCACAAGTCAGGCACTGAGCTGGAATCCACGAGGTAGTCGCAAGCAAGACAGCCCGAGGATTACCTGGAAGAGAACCATAGACAGGGAGATTGCTGGAGTTAACAGCACATGGAGGGAGGTGAAAGCACTGGCGGCAGATAGACCTGGAATTAAAGGAAATAAATCAACTAAGTCAGTCTCAAAGGAAAAAGCCTTGTGGTTCGTGAAGAAGTCTACTATGTAACAGAAGGTGGATGTAACCGTCGTACTGATGTAATTGCCATCAATCGGAGACAAAACGAAGCAGAAATCAGTGACCCTACAAATAAGTTTCAATACTCTCTTTCCTAGCTAGATGACGTAAATAAATTTAAACATGATATACATGCGCAACAATAGCCTACTTTCAGAGAGCCTGCAGCGTCAGAAACATACGAGTGAGAGGACTGCTTCTGGGTGCTAGAGAGACCATCCCCAGAAAGTTGGTCGAATGGCGGCGATCGAACGGACTGGATAGAAATATTCAAGTCAAAATTGTTACCACGATCATAAAATTCTCAGTGGCAATAATGCGGAACCTATTTGCATGGAAAATATAATATTTAATTTCCTCCTGACACTAAAAAATGTTCTTATTATTAAGTACATTGATATTTCTAGGGCCCGCATTTTTAAGACCTAAAAATGTTAGAAATATGTAAGAATTTATGACCTAAAATGTATTAATATATGACAATAAATATGAATTCAAAATTTTTTGGCAACATTTTCGAAATCTTCAAAATCTAGCCACTGTTTAAGTTAACATTATATTGAAAATATACTTATATCTAGAACATTAAATAATAATGAATAAGTAACAATAATAATTGTTATTGTTTTTATATTTTGAATTCATTGAATTACTCATTCGAGAGATAACTCTCGACTCTGCACAGGATGTATTAAATGTCACATTTTGTTCGGCGATCAGAAAGAATTAAATATAAAATTACATACATTTTAAAATTTTCAAGTGGGAATGATCTATTTTCACGCAACATTGACTTGTAACGAGAAAAAATGACCACTCAACATCGCAGGAGGTTGTTGGGGCATATATGAAATGCGTCAAATCATTAGAATTCTATTGAGGGTTACCTTCGTGTCGCTTTCTACGCATTTGTCTCTTTTTATACAGCTTACTCTCCTAATTCACATACATATACATTTCTAATTGTAAGAAAGTATAGACATTAATTGAAGACATGGATGGAAGAAGGGCGTAGCTCAAAAACACGCTTTTGAGATAAATGACTTTAAAGAATTATAACATCAAACACTTTTCTCAGATATACAGAATTTTGAAATATTTTGATTACTTCATAACATGTACATCAAAAATATATATACATTTTGTGGTTTGTTGTCAGTTTTTATTTTGGAGTTACGCCCTATTTTCAAGAAATGTTTTCATTTAAAATTAATGTTATTTACATTGTTGGAAGCATGTAGACAAGTTTTACAGGTTAGAACATTTGACAGGTCACAACATGTCATTAGGGGAGTCACTATATCGAGAATTTCCTACTCCCACAGATTCAGCTTCCCGGAAAATATTATCAAACCATGCACATACATCTGTGCATACAAAGCTCACTAAATCTTTAACATCTTTTAATTTTCGGGGTTTCATACCTACATGAGGGACTGGGATACGACCCAAAGTATATACAGACCTTATATCCTACAATAACTGAAACTTGTCATGAAACGTAATATTATAAGTCTGGCTTCCTGATACAGTTCCTTGAGGAGAGTAACACAATATGACATACTTTTGAATTGAAAACTTAGTCCTTTTTTTCGTGGTGTTGAAAATGACACTGGGCTGAGAACCATTCGGATTGTAAGGTTTTGGTATCCGAATCATCTGAGGTTTCACTTGGTATATATTCACTGCCATCTGCTGAAACATCAGATGTCTGGCCTCCTGAAACTACTCCTGCGTCAGCCGTTTCGCTTCTGATGAATGATGAGTGCTGGCTGGCTGTAAGTCAGCATTGGAGTGTATTTTAAGTCAGGCACGAGCAATATTTGGAAGAACGACTCAACTCGATATAGCACATCACACGCCATCTATTGACACTACCGAGAAGCCATTTAGGTATTATGTAGAACAGCCTCCAAAGAACGTATATATGCAATTTACCGAATAACGACACAACCTGACTTAAGCCATCCATGTCTTTAATTAGGAGATGTGAAAAATTCGTCCTTGAGATAACTTCAAGCAGGTATGCGAAAATGGAATGGAAAAGATAAAAATATGAAAAAATACGAAAATTCACGGTCAAATATGACCATAATATAAAAAAAATTACCAGAAAATGACAAAAACGTGTTATAAAAGCCATAATATGACTTTATTTGACCGGAAAAAATTGCGTAATTTTAGTCAACGTATATAAAATCAAGAAATATAAAGAAAAACATGACGTGTCATAAACATACAGGCCCTAGATATTTCTTTCCGAAACCAACAATTCAATTATTATTTCAAAGAACTTCTGTGTCCTTTGACAAACATATATTAGTGTCAGAAGGAAAAAATAAAAACTTTCCTAAATTATAGGAAAACATCAAACAGGGTATCATTACACAACTCAGTTTTTTGTTTACTGAATGCATTTAGGTATCATTCTGTATCTAAGGGGGGTCAAGCATGCGATATGATCAGAGGGCCTCAGAGACTAAATTCTCAGGAAACCCCTGCCTAGACTAAACATCCTAATAAAGAAATTAGTTTGCTTCTAACCTATGAAGCTAGTGTGTAATGGACTAGTATAACATGGAAACAATTCTCTAAGCAATGGGTGAATAGTAAAAATACCGAGCTCGATTAGTAGGTGGTGTTATTGTTATGACTTGTAAGGTGTGGCTATATACGCTAGTATTTCGATTTATGAAGTTGTTTATGTCTATTATTATCTGCGTATTTATGCTCGACAGGTTGTCAGTGCGGACTTTATTTGGTATAAATCGCGGTCGTATCATTTATTATTGGTGTGTTGTATGATCTGTCTTGTGTAACAGAACATGTGAGGTTATGTCACGATACTTATGCTGTATGTTTATTAATATGACGTTATGTAATGTAATAACACGAAATTAATAGTATATAATTTATTATTACCTGTAAATATGATGTATATATCCGATGTAATGTTTTGAAATACAGGGCAAGAGTCTAGAACAACGCACGTTTTCCACTTGAGTTCTACAGAATGTTCTATTCACTTGCATATAGGTTATTGGAGACTCGAGAAGATTCGGGAAAGCATGCCTTGTCATACTCTTCTGGAATCCTGGCCAGGCAAGGTATATAAGAACAGTTTTGCCCTTTAAGTGGTTATGTTGTGTTGATACCACATGCAATCTTGTCAAGTGTTCCGTAGTTGGTTGACATGCTAATATGGCAGTGGACTGAGTTCAAGATGATGGTTCATTCGGTGTGCAACTATTCATGTGCATATATATATTTAAAAAATAAGACAGTGTATACAATTGACAGTTTCTCGTGTGTGTCTTTCATGAATACAACACATATTACTACATGTTCCCGTGCATATCCCACTACATCTACTGATGCAGCCCTTCTAATTGCTGCAATGAAACCACGGTTTTTAACAGGAATTGACAAAGCTGAGCTGTCGTTATGAAGACATTATTATAGATCATAAGTGTCACATTTCGGAATCTGCTCATCCAAGTCAGTTCAATAATATTTTGCTTAAAAATCGCTTTAAAACCCTTGACTGTATCATACACGCTTCCACATACCAAGTTCTGATGGGATTGACAGTGTTGGCTGTGCATTTGTAGTCTATGCGAATGTTGCTAAAATATTTTCTGCTCAGAATAAACTTTCTTCCAACTTGCTCAATTTTTCAGGCACAACTTTGGGCCTTAAATTGTGCGTTACAATAAGGCAAATCTATCAACAAACGAGTACGAATCTTCAGTGATTCACAAGCTGCATTGAACTCAGTAAACGATAAACATCACTTAGATCCAATGTGTTCTTGCACTGTAGGGCTGTTTTATCGTCTGTTTATATATATAAAGGCATCACTGGTATATGTGTTTGATTTACTGTACAGTTGAAGTTGTGTCGTAATCTCTATCCACTTACACAGGTAAAAAGTTATATATTGCCTAATGGCAACACTATGCAGTAGAGGGCTAGGAGAAGGTCGCAAATATTGTCTACAAGAGCGTAGCCAGCTTAGCTGAACCACTTCAGCCCTAGAAGTGCCACGTGTTTCTTTTCACCAAATGTCAGGCCATTTACTTATGCATTGCATATTTAATTTTAAAACAAATTTATGCAAGCTTAAACAGAGAAACGTTAGGCATGTAGAACACCATATTACTCCGAAAACTTTATTTTACACTCTCATATAAGTATTATATAATCTACTTTCGTATCTGGTGAGTATCCGGCGATCAAAGGTTTGGAAAACTAAATAAGTTTTCGTTTTTTATGTTTTCAGCTTTCCATTAATAATAAAAATACACCCCATTCTAAAATAACTATATACAAAACACGCAAAATTTCTTCTAGTTTTTAAGGATATTGTAGCACAGACAGAAAAACATAAAAGAATTAATAGTACCGAGCTGCACACAGTTCCGCCACTACTCGGAGTCATTCTCGGAGAGTTTTGTTTTCCTGCCGGGCGTTATAGAACTCCAGAAGTGTTGGAACCAGCAATTACGCTTCAGAAGGAACACTATAAATATAAATTCAAGAATCGGTCGATAGATAACGAAAGGTATTCACAGAAACGAACAGCAACAGCGAGCGAGCGCGAAGTTACATATCCACTGTGACCACAGGAATGAGCAGCTGACTTCTATCCTAACCTTGCCTGAGTCATTCGCGGCTAGTGAGGAATGTATGATGAAAGACTTGAAGCTATGTCTTCAATGTCTTACTTGTTATAATAGGGTAAGTGGAGGTTGAATTATACACTGACTGACAATGACAATGTAACACCAAGGAGGAGTGGTTCGAAAGGGATGAAAGTTGGGGAAAAAACAGAGACGGCACGGATGAGTAATTGATGTTTATTTCAAACCGATATGCAGGTTACACAATGCGCACGGCATCGACTCAGTAGGATGTAGGACCACCGCGAGTGGCGATGCACGCAGAAACACGTCGAGGTACAGAGTCAATAAGAGTGCGGATGGTGTCCTGAGGGATGGTTCTCCATTCTCTGTCAACCATTTGCCACAGTTGGTCGTCCGTACGAGGCTGGGGCAGAGTTTGCAAACGGCGTCCAATGAGATCCCACACGTGTTCGATTGGTGAGAGATCCGGAGAGTACGCTGGCCACGGAAGCATCTGTACACCTCGTAGAGCCTGTTGGGAGATGCGAGCAGTGTGTGGGCGGGCATTATCCTGCTGAAACAGAGCATTGGGCAGCCCCTGAAGGTACGGGAGTGCCACCGGCCGCAGCACATGCTGCACGTAGCGGTGGGCATTTAACGTGCCTTGAATACGCACTAGAGGTGACGTGGAATCATACGCAATAGCGCCCCAAACCATGATGCCGCGTTGTCTAGCGGTAGGGCGCTCCACAGTTACTGCCGGATTTGACCTTTCTCCACGCCGACGCCACACTCGTCTGCGGTGACTATCACTGACAGAACAGAAGCGTGACTCATCGGAGAACACGACGTTCCGCCATTCCCTCATCCAAGTCGCTCTAGCCCGGCACCATGCCAGGCGTGCACGTCTATGCTGTGGAGTCAATGGTAGTCTTCTGAGCGGACGCCGGGAGTGCAGGCCTCCTTCAACCAATCGACGGGAAATTGTTCTGGTCGATATTGGAACAGCCAGGGTGTCTTGCACATGCTGAAGAATGGCGGTTGACGTGGCGTGCGGGGCTGCCACCGCTTGGCGGCCGATGCGCCGATCCTCGCGTGCTGACGTCACTCGGGCTGCGCCTGGACCCCTTGCACGTGCCACATGTCCCTGCGCCAACCATCTTCGCCACAGGCGCTGCACCGTGGACACATCCCTATGGGTATCGGCTGCGATTTGACGAAGCGACCAACCTGCCCTTCTCAGCCCGATCACCATACCCCTCGTAAAGTCGTCTGTCTGCTGGAAATGCCTCCGTTGACGGCGGTCTGGCATTCTTAGCTATACACGTGTCCTGTGGCACACGACAACACGTTCTACAATGACTGTCGGCTGAGAAATCACGGTACGAAGTGGGCCATTCGCCAACGCCGTGTCCCATTTATCGTTCGCTACGTGCGCAGCACAGCGGCGCATTTCACATCATGCGCATACCTCAGTGACGTCAGTCTACCCTGCAATTGGCATAAAGTTCTGACCACTCCTTCTTGGTGTTGCATTTGCTCTGTCAGTCAGTGTATTATAGGTGATTAAGCGAATGCATGTACTGTGCGACGATGGTATTCTAGTAAAATTATATTGCGTCGCAAACGCGACGTTTGGCATTTCAAGTGTTAATCCTTGTTCATAAACCCGGATGAAGAACGGGTACTTTAGCTAGTTTTAAATTTTTTCATGATTGCTCATTAGTAGACCCTGGATGTTTATACAGTAATAGGTCAGAATGCAACCTAATTTGGTTATTAGGAATTGTCGACTAGCCCGTTCTTCAGTTATGTAGCGAGAGTAACATAAATTGTAGGAGCTCTGATGGCTTATACCCCAAATGTTTATGCAAACCTCACAACACAACCGTCATGCAGTTAGACTATACTTCAGTAAGTTTGCCTTTTAACCAGTTACTGCATAAAAATAGGGCTCTACTCATTAGAATGAATTATCCCTTCCTTGAGGATGCTTTGTCGGAGTTGATATTTGTTTCCAATAATTTAAAAATATGGTTGGTTATGTTGCTGTACATTTTACAGCCGATGTAATCATGGGATGCGCTCATATTTCTGTCTCTTTTCCAGAATAATTATAATAAAAATAAACTTGGAGGACGGTGGTGTGGTGAGTGAAGGATAGGTTTGGTTTTGTTATGTATGGAGATCATCCAAAAATGTATTGGAAATATTTTTAATTAACGAATGGGCTACATGTCCGGTTTGGTCAGCGGCTAAGGGTGGAGTGAGGAGGGGGGAGAACGCGAGGGTGTTGTTTTTTAATGAATTTGAGATGTTTCACTGGTGGTTTTCTGTCACATCATGGAATCTAATACTCTAGGTTTTGTTTTTTTAGTTCAGTTACAGCGACGTTGTCACAAATATGTCGTCGTTATCTCCTGGTCCAACCCTAATAATTTGTTTGAAATTCATGTCTGTAATATCAGGGGGTTGTTGGGTTATTGAGCATGTTTTTTAATTAACAGTATTTGTATTGTGCCAAAAAACTAAGATCGTAAATCAGTCTGTGATGTGAAGTTTATTAGATACTCTCAAAAACTTGGTTCATCCTACATAATTCCATCTGTACTCATTCATAATCGATTTGAAGGAACTATGGACCAAGTAAATAACTCTTCATGATTTCAGTTTTTTGTAGCGCCAATATACCTTCACAGCTTCTTTCGTTTTAGCCGTCCAATGTTGTTTCTTCTTGGTCGCTATTTCTGGCCCTAGAACCCCTCAAATTTGTGCATCTTATTCCTGAAAGTGGTTCTCTTGCGGTTGTCTTGATCTGTGATTTTCATTTCTTGCAGACTTTTCTTGGTTTTTAACAAACCATTTGTCATACGAGTTTATTTTCCTATTGGGCTTGTTGAAATGGTCAAAAATGTTCTTACTGAATCTGTCATCGGGCATTCTTGAAATATGCCCAAGAATTTAACCCCCCTTGTTTGCGTGTTGTATCTGAAATCCTACTACATGTTGTATATACTACCGATCAAGTGGCCGTGCGGTTAGAGACGCGCAGTTGTGAGCTTGCATTCAGGAGATAGTGGGTTCGATTCCCACTGTGCCTTAATTAAGGCCACGGTAGCTTCCTTTTCACTCCAAGCCCTTTCCCATCCCATCGTCTCATAAGACCTATCTGTGTCCGTAAGACGTAAGGCAAATTGCAAAGAATGGGTTTTATACACTTCTTTGTTACTGCGTAATCCGTATGTGTCATCTTTTTGGTCAGACAATTTTTCTTAAAACTTTTCTTCAGAAGGAAAGAAAATTTTAAAGAATTTTTAAAATAAATTAGGAAAAAATCTCGATTTTTAAATGTCTTCTCTGGTTGTTAATGCTATTAGGAATTCTGAATTATACAAGTGTTTGGATTACTGTCTGATAGTGTAGTAGTTTAGTCCTAAAATACATCGCTTTCTTGTTGTATGTGTGTTTCGTAAGATGGAATGCAAGCTCCATTTTTCTGACTCTCTCACGATTTCCTTCTTTATCTTTTGCGGATGATGTTATTCTCTATACAGTAATAAATAAGTTACAAGATTGTGAGCAACTGCAACGTGACCTCGAAAATGTTGTGAGATGGACAGTAGGCAATGGTATGTTGATAAACGGGATTAAAAATCAGGTTGTGAGTTTCACTAATGATAAAGGTCCTCTCAATTTTAATTACTGCGTTGATGGGGTGAAAGTTCCTTTTGGGGATCATTGTAAGTATCTAGGTGTTAATAAAAGATCTTCATTGGGGTAATCACATAAATGAGATTGTAAATAAAGGGTACAGATCTCTGCACATGGTTATGAGGGTATTTAGGGGATGTAGTAAGGATGTAAAGGAGAGGGCATATAAGTCTCTGGTAAGACCCCAACTAGAGTATGGTTCCAGTGTATGGGACCCTCACCAGGATTACCTGATTCAAGAACTGGAAAAAATCCGAAGAAAAGCAGCTCGATTTGTTCTGGGTGATTTCCGACAAAAGAGTAGCGTTACAAAAATGTTGCAAAGTTTGGGTTGGGAGGAATTGAGAGAAAGAAGACGAGCTGCTCGACTAAGTGGTATGTTCCGAGCTGTCAGCGGAGAGATGGCGTGGAATGACATTAGTAGACGAATAAGTTTGAGTGGCGTTTATAAAAGTAGGAAGGATCATAATATGAAGATAAAGTTGGAATTCAAGAAGACAAATCTGGGCAAATATTCATTGATAGGAAGGGGAGTTAGGAATTGGAATAACGTACCAAGGGAGACATTCAATAAATTTCCAATTTCTTTGAAATCATTCAGGAAAAGGCTAAAAAAACAACAGATAAGGAATCTGCCACCTGGGTGACTGCCGTAAATGCAGATCAGTATTGATTGATTGATTGGTTGATTGATTGATTGATTGATTGATTGATTGATTGATTGATTGAATGATTGATTGATTGATTGAGGCCGTTAGACTGAAGTACTTCACCAAGATACTTGAATTTAACAACTGTATTTATCTCTTCTCCTTTGTTGTCGTTAAGTATCTTGGGGCTTCTTTAATGTTGGTCATGAAATGGACCGTTTGAAAGGATATCTGCAGGCCAGTTTTCACTGCTGTCTATTCCAAAGTGTGCATCTGCATCTATATGTTGTAATATTATCTATATAATTCGTATCGAGGTATAGCTTTGTACGTGTTCTCTTTAAGATCCTGATGAAACTACTTGTGAAACGAACAGGTTCAATTGCGGATTCAAAAATTTGGCTTTCGCTCAGGCTGATCAACAGTTCAAGCAACAAGACCTTTACAGGACCAAATAAGAGATTCGTTTAGACATCCCCGAGGAAGGCTGTTCGCTTTATTTATAGATTTGTCTAAAGACAAAGTTGCCTTTATAGTTTAATTGTTTTATAACATTTTAATGGACTGATGATGCTCCAAAAGATCGAAACGTGTCTATGCTTTAAACTATCAGTATGTTAATTTTAGAGTTAACAACATTGTATGTTGAATAAGGTGGATAAAAATAGTATATTTTAATTGTAATTTGTCAATACGGAGCAAAGATGATTTTTATCATATGTAAACATAGGGAATGGGAATTTCACGAGCCGACGTCTGATTGTAAATGTGCGTGGTGTGAGAAACCATGTGATAGATATCACTCCCTGTGCAAAGAAGACTATTTCAATTAATAAACTGTGCAGTGAATATTGTTAATGAATAATATTAATTACATGTTGTTGTTGTTGTTTTATTATATCGGCCATTGGCTACAGTAAAGATTATTATCATTATCTGTATTTTTGTATGTTGTTTGTAAGGAGAATTTGCCTTACACCGAGGAGAGTTTGACGTTAGATTGTCTGATTATCAACAAATCATTAGGATGTGAGCGAAATGGACAAGAAACAAAACAACCACGTTAGGAAGTATCCGAGTAATTGAATTGAGGGAGAATTAATCGAACAGGAAGAGAAGGTGGAAAATTAATAAGATGGCATCAAGCAAAGAAGAAAAGAAAGAGAGGAAATCGTTCAACTAATGAGAAAGAAGTCTGATAAAGTATAATTAGTTATTTGATTATCAAGGCCTTATCCTGATAATGTTCAATTTAACAAATTTATATCCCGTTTTATCTGCAAGTATCCAAGATAATGAAAATAAAACTTTCACAAGATATGGACTCATATCTTATACATTCAATTATCTACAATCTTGGATCTACGTTTGTTAGGAATCAAGAAATGAATATTCGAATGAAGGTCTTAAAAATGTATGTAATTATTTTTTTATTATTACACCATGAGAGCTATCTCTGTCATTGAAGATCTCTCACTAATTTGTTAAGAATGAAGCCATGTTTTCCAGTGTTGACTTAGTTAAATGTAACAAAGGCTTTTCAGTTTGTCAAACATACAGCAAATACAATGTAAATTATAACACTATAAACATACCTGTAAAACAAATGTATGTTAGTATGTTTTTTACATTCTTTGTATGTTAGTATGTTTTTTACATTCTTTGTATGTTAGTATGTCTTTTACAATTCTTTGTATGTTAGTATGTTTTTAACAGGTATGTTTATAGTGTTATAATTTACATTGTATTTGCTGTGTGTTTGACGGACTGAAAAGCCTTTGTTACATTTGAGCTCTCACTAAATCAGTTTCTTAGAAAACGGATAACATTTCTAAGAAAATGTAGTTTGCAGAAATCACACTTGGAAGTTGAAGTGAAGGAAAACTAATTATAATCTTTATCTCCATCCACATGTTGCTTCTGTTGTATTTTTGACCATAATATCTGCTTTGGAGACTCACTCCCTGTCCAGTTCATGTAAGATTGCTTGTGAATTTTAGCCAGACTTCATTCCAAAGTGCTTGAGAACCTTTATTCTGCCTGCATGGTTTTCCTTGAAGGTGATAGAAGCATCATCAACCCCAATATCTACTGTTTTCAAGCCCAAAAATACTTTTTGGGGCACTCTGGTTCACACAGCATAAAAGACTCATTTACATTTTGTGTTATTTCTGTGAGGCATTTCTTCAGAAGATTTGGAAGACTTAATCTCTATATACTGGCTTTATTATTTCTCCAACAGCTTCGTGGATGGTCTTTCTGTGGATATATTTGTTAACGGTTCCTCCAGCCTCAGCGGTATTTAAACCAGTGAATTGAACACAAGTTGTGTAGCGGCTTCCCATCGCTTGACGTCTTGTGGAAGAACGTTGCACACATCGTTCATTGATTCCCTAACCTCGATTTCTGGATGTAAACTTCCAACAGAACAAAGAGAGAAAATCGTTCAACTAATGGGAAAGAAATATTTTTCTTTCTTAATCTGCTTACCCTCCAGGTTTGGTTTCTCCTTCGGACTCAGCGAGAGATCCCACCACTACCGCCTCAAGGGCAGTGTCCTGGAGCGTGAGACATTGGGTCGGGGGATACAATTGGGGAGTATGACCAATAACTCGCCCGGGCGGCCTCACCTGCTAAGCTGAACATGGGCCTTGGTGGGGGATGGGAAGATTGGAAGGGATAGGCAAGGAAGAGGGAAGGAAGAGGTCGTGGCCTTAAGTTCGGTACCATCCCGGCATTTGCCTGGAGGAGAAGGGGAAAACCACGGAAAACCACTTCTAAGATTGCTGAGGTGAGAATCGAACCCTCCTCTACGCAGCTGACCTCCCGAGGCTGAGTGGACCCCGTTCCAGCCCTCGTACCACTTTTCAAATTTCGTGGCAGAGCCGGGAATCGAACCCGGACTCCGAGGGTGGCAGCCAATCACACTAACCACTACACCACAGAGGCGGACTGGAAATAAATCTAAAAAAATATAATTAGTTATTTAATGCAGAATAAAACCGAGGTATAAATATAAAAGAATAACATTGAAACTCTTCGGCATGTTGTATATACAGGGTGAAGCGTAATTCGCGCACTCGGGCGTCGCAGCGCGACTCCTCACATGCCAGCAATAAAAAAATGTCTCTTACAAAATTTCATCTTGCGAGTATATCCGGCAGAAAAACGACGTTGAAGATTAGCAATCTGGCAACACTGTAACCATATGTAGGGTAACTACCTCTGTCAGCAGTAGTTAGTCGTACTGTACAGTTGGTGCAATGGATAGAGTTTTGGGTTACCATGCGAAGGTCGAGTGGTCGATCCTGGGTTGAGGCGTATGTTTTTTATTTCGTAAATGTAGTCCAGGTGGCATCTTAATCGTCAACAGCGATTGCAGCGGGTCCTCTAGAAACCATTTGCACTTACATACTACGATCCTAGAAATGGACGAACAATCGTTTTCATTGGTCAGCTTAGAAAGGCGCCCTTTCCACGTCGTGGGCGTGAATTTATTCGCACCACTTCATCTACTAGGTGTGAAACCTGTTTTCTTTGTACCCTCCTCCAATGGTCCCATAGATTAGTCATCATCATCATCATCTGTTTACCCTCCAGGGTCGGCTTTTCCCTCGGAAACAGCGAGGGATCCCACCTCTACCGCCTCAAGGGCAGTGTCCTGGAGCTTCAGACTCTTGGTCGGGGGATGAAACTGGAGAGTATGACCAGTACCTCGCCCAGGCGGCCTCACCTGCTATGCTGAACAGGGGCCTTGTGGAGGGATGGGAAGATTGGAAGGGATAGGCAAGGAAGAGGGAAGGAAGCGGCCGTGGCCTTAAGTTAGGTACCATCCCGGCATTCGCCTGGAGGAGATGTGGGAAACCACGCAAAACCACTTCCAGGATGGCTGAGGTGGGAATCGAACCCACCTCTACTCATTTGACCTCCCGAGGCTGAGTGGACCCCGTTCCAGCCCTCGTACCACTTTTCAAATTTCGTGGCAGAGCCGGGAATCGAACCCGGGCCTCCGGGGGTGGCAGCTAATAACGTTAACCACTACACCACAGAGGCGGACCCATAGATTAGTACCAACTATTATTCTTGCCTCGATTAGATCCATTACATTTCGTTAGGGCCTTACGTTACCAGTAGGCCTAGCAACGTGCTCTGCGAATAATGTCCAAAGTCGGTTAAAATTTGTGTGTGTTATCACCATGGTCCCAATAATTCTGCCTTTCAACATTGCGTGTTGCGTCTGGTAACCGCATGCTGTTTAGTACGTATCTCAATGTATTATTATTATTATTATTATTATTATTATTATCATCATCATCATCATCTGTTTACCCTCCAGGTTCGGTTTTTCCCTCGGACTCAGCGAGGGATCCCACCTCTTCCGCCTCAAGGGCAGTGTCCTGGAGCTTCAGACTCTCGGTCGGGAGATACAACTGGGGAGTATGACCAGTACCTCGCCCAGGCGGCCTCACCTGCTATGGTGAACAGGGGCCTTGTAGGGGGATGGGAAGATTGGAAGGGATTGGCAAGGATGAGGGAAGGAAGCGGCCGTGGCCTTGAGTTAGGTACCATCCCGGCATTCACCTGGAGGTGAAGTGGGAAACCACGGAAAACCACTTCGAGGATGGCTGAGGTGGGAATCGAACCCACCTCTACTCAGTTGACCTCCCGAGGCTGAGTGGACCCCGTTCCAGCCCTCGTACCACTTTTCAAATTTCGTGGCAGAGCCGGGAATCGAACCCGGACCTCCGGGGGTGGCAGCTAATAACGCTAACCACTACACCACAGAGGCGGCATTATTATTATTATTATTATTATTATTATTATTATTATTATGTTGTAAATGTAGGATACATGTGACCTCAGAAACGGTGTCTTACTGTATTACAGTAGGTAATGTCAGATGGAAATTATCAAATAAAAAATGCGCCTCAACCCAGGATCGAACCATCGACCTCCTGCATGCCAAACCAAAATTCTACCCACTGCACCAACTGTACAGCACAACGACGTCGTGCTGACAGTGGTAGTTACCCTACATATGGTTACAGTGTTGCCAGATTGCTACTCTTTAAAGTCCGTTTTCTACCGGATGTACTCGCAAGACGAAATTTTGTAAGAGACATTTTTTTATTGCTGGCATGTGAGGAGTCGCGCTGCGACGCCCGAGTGCGCGAATTACGCTTCATCCTGTATAATGAACACTGCCTAATAAGTGGTGAGTATTGACTGTAGAGGAAGTAAAGCTGGGCGACCATCCTCAGAAAGAAAATCGAAGAGGTCCTATACTTTAAAGAATGAAGGTATAAGCAAATGAAACAAAGGGAAGGGCGACGAAGATTTCGCAAATCTAATAGCGTCGGGGTTGTAAAAGAACATGAGTTGAACAATTGAGGTCGGATTAGAAAAATGAAAGTGATGAACCTGCCACAAATGAGTGGAAGCACTGCCAAACTCAGCTAGGGGAACAGTGGATAATAATAATAATAATAATAATAATAATAATAATAATAATAATAATAATAATAATAATAATAATAATAATAATAATAATAATAATCATAGTACCGGGATACACCTTCTCCGTCCAGTTAAACTGCACGCCTTCTATGAGGCCAACTATGTAATTGAAATTGAACTAATGTGATGCAAGATACTTGGAGCTGCAACTGTTAGATATCTCTACTCTCGGCCTAAGTGCCCCCTCTGGCGGGATTAAGGACAATTAATTCTTAAGGGAAACTCGAATTTTTAAAGTTGGATATATAACTTTTTGAAGTTTGTTTTGTTCATGTATCAAATTTGTCAACAATCCGTCTGCTTCCTTCTTCTTTAGTTACCAACCAATCAGGAATTCTGTGAATTTTTTTCTACCCAGTTAGAATTGGGGGCGTGTACAGACATCCAGGCTATCTGTAAATGTTTCTGGAAACTTCCCCTAGAAATGCTATAAAAGCTGGGCGCTTTAAGGCCGTATTGTCATCTTCTTCGCTCCAGTGCGGCGAGTTATTCGGAGGCAGGGGCCGCAAGTCGGCGTTCGGAAGGCCCAGAAAAACGAGGTAATGGCAGACATTCAAGATATGCAATAGCTTCAGGCAGATAGCTTGAGGGGAAGGTTTAGAACTTCTTTTATTCATGCCAAGTTTTCATTTCATGGTTTGGGAAGTCTGAGGACTCTGTTCAAATCCAGGCGGGGAAACATGTAAACTAAGGGAACAAAGTGTGATTACCCTGTGTTGATTCCTATTCAACTTGGTGTGAGGTGATTAAAAGTTTCTAAATCTCTAAATTCTTAACGTATTTTTGGCATTTATTATGTCTCGTTTAGTCATCCCTCTGTAGTATAAGCTCATCCTCTGCAACTTCGGGCCATAGTCCTTATGGTTTTAAGAGTTTTTCTAAAAGGAGTGTAAGTGTTTCACCTCCTAGCCTTTTGATCATCGCCGATCATATTAAACCCTTTCTTTTTACATGCCGGACCTGTATCTTAATTACGGCCACGGCCGAAATTCTCAAGGCTCTTTCCCATCCCATCATCACCGAAACCCACATGAGTCAGAACTTTTAAACACATTGCAAAAAGGAAATCAAGGCACACATTACCTTGGTGTAATATTTATGTTTCCTTCGGACCTTACACATGGAGAACAGAACCATTCCTCTGGGGCAAGAGTTACCAGTATACCTCGGATTTGTAGGTGGTAAAAGGTTAGAATAGAAAGTAATTTGGTTCGTAGGAAGTGTCATGCAACCCGTTGTACAGTAATGTAGGAAGAGTAGCAGAAATTCAAGGAGTTCTATAGAGTGTGCCCGTAATATCTATGCAAATCTCATAGCATAACCATTGTACAGTGTAGGTTATACTTGTTACTGGCTTAAGTAAGTTTGCATTCTAACCTATCAACACCTAATAATCCGGACTCTAGTTATCAGAGTGCTAAAATGAACATTAAATACCGAACTGTTAGGGACGCGCAGCTGTGAGCTAGTGGGCTCGAACCGGACTGTCGGCACTCATTGCCCCTGTTTAAGTTGTAATTATTTACAGACAAGTGCGTAACAAAACTGTTGAGCATAAGTAACTGTAAGGTAGAAACTTGTGCCTCTAAGAGGGTGGACTACATTAACGTTTGGAGTTCAAACTCCTAGACGATGTAAGTGAGCGGAGCAGATATCTGACCCGCGAGGTGGGGCTGGGAGTGGTATCCCGGACTGGACGGACAGTTTTCCTTACCAGGTGAGATACCACGACCAGTCAGTTCTTTTAATTTAGTTTTAGGCAGTGGAATACCCAGTTAGGATGTTAGTGTAGACTGTAGTTAAGGTAGCATCTTGCATGTCGTGGTGGATATCCGCGCATGTGTGGGATGCTACAGAGTAGAGTAATAGAGTGTAATTTAGGCATGTAAGCTTTAGGAAAGCATTCTTTCCGATTATATTAGACATGTTTGCGAAATTAATAACTGGTTTGACAGAAGGCAGTTTGAGTTTAGGAAAGGTTATCCCACTGAAAACAGCTTGTAGGATTTCAGCAAGATATAGCAGATATCCTGGATTCAGGAGGCCAAATGGAGTGCATTGCGACTGACTTATCTAAGGCATTTGATAGGGTAGATCATGGAAGACTCCTGGCAAAAATGAGTGCTATTGGACTAGAAAAAAAGTGACTGAATGGGTGGCTATATTTCTAGAAAATAGAACTCAGATAATTAGAGTATCAATGATATGTGTAAAGAAGTGGAATCAGTGATAAGGCTGTTTGCAGATGATGTTATTCTGTACAGAGTAATAAATAAGTTACAAGATTGTGAGCGGCTGCAATGTGACCTCGATAATGCTGTGAGGTGCACGGTGGGCAATGGTATGATGATAAACGGGGATAAATGTCAGGTTGTGAGTTTCACAAATAGAAAAAGTCCTCTGAGTTTTAATTACTGCGTTGATGGGGTGACAGTTCCTTTTGGGGATCATTGTAAGTACGTAGGTGTTAATATAAGAAAAGACCTTCATTGGGGTAATCACATAAATATGATTATTAATAAAGGGTACAGATCTCTGCATATGGTTATGAGGGTATTTAGGGGTGGTAGTAAGGATGTAAAGGAGAGGGCGTATAAGTCTCTGGTAAGACCCCAACGAGAGTATGGTTCCAGTGTATGGGACCCTCACCAGGATTATTTGATTCAAGAATTGGAAAAATCCAAAGAAAAGCAGCTCGATTTGTTCTGGGTGATTTCCGACAAAAGAGTAGCGTTACAAAAATGTTGCAAAGTTTGGGCTGGGAAGACTTGGGAGAACTGAGATGAGCTGCTCGATTAAGTGGTATGTTCCGAGCTGTCAGTGGAGAGATGGCGTGGGAGGACATCAATAGACGAATAAGTTTGAGTGGTGTCTTTAGAAGTAGGAAAGATCACAATATGAAGATAAAGTTGGAATTTAAGAGGACAAATTGGGGCAAAAATTCGTTTATAGGAAGGGGAGTTAGGGATTGGAATAACTTACCAAGGGAGATGTTCAATAATGTTCCAATTTCTTTGCGATCATTTAAAAAAAGGCTAGCAAAACAATAGATAGGGAATCTGCCACTTGAGTGACTGCCCTAAATGCAGATCAGTAGTGACTGATTGATTGATTGATTGATTAATTGATTGATTGACATAGAATATTTAGATTAAATTAGTGATAGATTTAGTTGTAGTTAAGTAGTTAGTCTAGTCATGTAGTATTTTTTTAATTTCCTTATACCGATGGTTTGTAACTATAGTGGCGTAATAAAGATGTAATGTAATGTATTGTAAGCGAGCGTAGCAAACACGTTCTTATAAAATAGAGACCTGTTCAGAGCTATAATGCCCATCCCTTGTATATTATCGTGTTGATAATTGTCTCTAGTTCTTGCACCTGATTTTTGGACTTAAAGTCCGTTGTTGTTATCAGAGCTGACAAGATCATTGTTAGTCTATTTAACTGTTATTTGTTCTACATCTTCTATCTATCAAATTTTAAAATAGAAAATAAAAGAAGAGAAATTAATAAAATTTTAAAATTTACTGCTTTAACTTATGCTCTGGTCACTTCGTTGTCCGCCCTTTCACCCCAGCACCGTCTTACACCCCTGCGTTCCACGATATTCCCGTAACAATAATAATAGTAATAATAATAATAATAATAATAATAACACCCTGGCTTAATGAACGTCGAAAGGACCTTAAAAACGCAAACATAAGTTCAACAGACATTCTAGAAAGAGACATCTTTAGACACAAAATGAACAATTGGGAAGCGACATCAGAGCAACCACAAGAAAAACAGGACAGACTAAAGCGGTCGGAAGAACGTAAGCAAGTCTTCTCGGAAAGATTGAAAGCCTATTGGAACAAGAACCCACAGAAGAATTGATTAAGTTATTTGCTTACCGTCTTCCAATATTGGGAGAATTCGCTAACAGTAATAGTAAAAACATTGACACACAGATCATCGAAAGTAAAATTTTTAGAAGAAATTTCTGAACCGTTTGAAATAAAATTATGTAACGTCCTCCCCTACGTCTTTATTACTTCAAGATTTCTACTTTAGCATCTGTCAACTTCTCCGGCCTGCACTCACTACTGCGTGTGCTTCGTCTGTTTACCCAGCCCACTATCCCTCCGTCCCCTCCACTCTTACGCTGCATGTGTATTGTACGCGCACTTTTCAGTGATAGATTTTTGTACTCGGTTGAGGAGTAAGGAGGGAGCACTGCCGGTTCCGATAGTACTGCCAACTGAATGGAAATGAAATCTGAATTGAATCTATAATATGATCGATCGATATGCATTTTCTAAACCTTTATTATCTTACGCCAACAACTGTGTCACATACACAATATATAATACTATATAATATTTTCCTATGCGAATCTTGTTCCTAGCATGAATTCTATAGTTTGGCTTTGCTGTGTAAACAACAACAGTACGAGTACTTAAAGTGTACGCCAGATGTCGCACAGCGATCATAAGCGATTCTTAGTTTGTGTTTCAAAGGTTGCCAATACGAAACTCGAAGATAACCGAAGTCGACCGATTCGGCACTAGAGTGTAAATCTATCGCTAAAAGGTGCGCAGATAATACATCACGCCTATTTCTCGTACATTCTGGACTCTTAATTTCCTAGCATTTGCTGATGACATTGCTGTGTGTTTGAGTCATCAGTCCATAGACTGGTTTGATGCAGCTCTCCATGCCACCCTATCATGTGCTAACCTTTTCATTTCTACGTAACTATTGCATCCTACATCTGCTTTAATCTGCTTGTCATATTCATATCTTGGTCTACCCCTACCGTTCTTACCCCCTACACTTCCTTCAAAAACCAACTGAACAAGTCCTGGGTGTCTTAAGATGTGTCCTATCATTCTATCTCTTCTTCTTGTCAAATTTAGCCAAATCGATCTCCTCTCACCAATTCGATTCTGTATCTCTTCATTCGTGATTCGATCTATCCATCTCACCTTCAGCATTCTTCTGTAACACCACATTTCAAAAGCTTCTATTCTCTTTCTTTCTGAGCTAGTTATCGTCCATGTTTCACTTCCATACAATGCCACGCTCCACACGAAAGTCTTCAAAAACATCTTTCTGATTCCGATATCAATGTTTGAAGTGAGCAAATTTATTTTGTTAATAAAGCTCTTCCTTGCTTGTGCTAGTCTGCATTTTATGTCCTCCTTACTTCTGCCATCGTTAGTTATTTTACTACCCAAGTAACAATATTCATCTACTTCCTTTAAGACTTCATTTCCTAATCTAATATTTCCTGCATCACCTGCCTTCGTTCGACTGCACTCCATTACTTTTGTTTTGGACTTATTTATTTTCATCTTGTACTCCTTACCTAAGACTTCATCCATACCATTCAGCAACTTCTCGAGATCTTCTGCAGTCTCAGATAAAATAACAATATCATCGGCAAATCTCAAGGTTTTGATTTCCTCCCCTTGGACTGTGATTCCCTTTCCAAATTTCTCTTTGATTTCCTTTACTGCCTGTTCTATGTAAACATTGAAAAGGAGAGGGGACAAACTCCAGCCTTGCCTCACTCCTTTCTGGATTGCTGCTTCTTTTTCAAAGCCCTCGATTCTTATCACTGCAGACTGATTTTTATACAGATTGTAGATAATTCTTCGTTCTCGGTATCTGATCCCTATCATCTTCAGAATCATAAATAGCTTGGTCCAATCAACATTATCGAATGCCTTTTCTAGATCTACAAATGCCATGTACGTGGGCTTGTCCTTCTTGATTCGATCCTCTAAGATCAGACGTAAAGTCAGGATAGCTTCACGTGTTCCTACATTTCTTCTGAAGCCAAATTGATCTTTTCCCAACTCAGCTTCAACTTGTTTTTCCATTCTTCTGTAAACAATACGTGTTAAAATTTTGCAGGCATGAGATACTAAACTAATGGTGCGGTAGTTTTCACACCTGTCAGCACCGGCTTTCTTGGGAATAGGTAAAACAACATTCTGCTGAAAATCGGATGGGACTTCTCCTGTCTCATACATCTTGCAGACTAAATGAAATAACCTTGCCATGCTGGTTTCTCCTAAGGCAGTCAGTAATTCAGAGGGAATGTCATCAATTCCAGGTGCCTTGTTCCTATTGAGGTCACTCACAGCTCTGTCAAACTCTGGCCTCAAAATTGGGTCTCCCTTTTCATCAGCATCAACAGCCTCTTCATGTTCCAGAACCAAATTATCTACATCTTTACCTTGATACAACTGTTGGATATGCTCCTGCCATCTTTCTGCTTTGTCTTCTTTCCCTACGAGTGGTTTTCCATCTGAGCTCTTAATATTCATACACCTAGATTTCCTTTCTCCAAAGGTTTCCTTGATTTTCCTGCATGCAGCATCTACCTTCCCCAGGACCATACAGCCTTCGACATCCTTGCATTTCTCCTTCAGCCATTCTTCCTTAGCTGCCTTGCACTTTCTATCCACTTCATTCTTTAATCGCCTGTATTCTTTTCTGCCCTCTTCATTTCTAGCATTCTTGTATTTTCGTCGTTCATCAATCAGGTTTAGTATCTCCTGAGTTATCCACTGATTCTTAGTTGACCTTTTCTTCCTTCCTAACATTTCTTCAGCAGCCCTACTGACTTCATTTTTCATGACTCTCCATTCTTCCTCTATAGTGTTTCCTTCAGCCTTTTCATTTAGTCCTTGTGCAACATGTTCCTTGAAACAATCCCTCACATTCTTTTCTTTCAACTTGTCTAGATCCCATCTTTTTGCATTCTTTCCTTTCTTCAATTTCTTCAACTTCAGATGGCATTTCATGACCAACAAGTTGTGGTCAGAGTCCACGTCTGCTCCTGGGAAAGTTTTGCAATCCAACACCTGGTTTCTGAATCTCTGCCTAATCATAATGAAGTCTATTTGATACCTTCCAGTGTCTCCAGGTCTCGTCCACGTATACAGCCGTCGTTTGTGGTGTTTGAACCAAGTATTGGCAAGGACTAAATTATGATCAGTGCAGAATTCAACCAGCCTACTTCCTCTTTCGTTCCTTCGTCCCAATCCAAATTCTCCTACTGTACTACCTTCTCTTCCTTGGCCTACCACTGCATTCCAGTCTCCCATCACAATTAGATTCTCGTCACCTTTTACATATTGTATTAAATCTTCTATCTCCTCATATATTCTTTCGATTTCTTCATCATCCGCTGAACTAGTAGGCATATAGACCTGCACTATTGTGGTGGGCATTGGTTTGGTATCTATCTTGACGACAATAGTTCTTTCACTATGCTGGTCCTAGTAGCTTACCCGCTGCCCTATTTTCTGATTCATTATTAAACCAACTCCTGCATTTCATCTGTTTGATTTTGTGTTGATAATTCTGTAGCCGTCTGAGTAAAAATCCTGTTCCTCCTGCCAACGTACTTCACTAATACCAAATACATCTAACTTAATCTATTCATCTCCCTTTTCAGATTCTGTAATCTACCACAACGATTCAAAATTCTAACATTCCACGCTCCGACTCGCAGAATGTCAGTATCCATCTTCCTGATGATCGCCCCCTCTCGTGTAGTCCCTACCCGGAGATCCGAATGGGGGACTAGTTTACCTCCGGAATATTTTACCCAGGAGGAAGCCATCATCAGTACATCATTCATACAGAGAGAGCTGCATGTCCTCGGGAGTTAGTTACGGCTGTAGTTTCCCGTTGTTTTCAGCCGTGTAGCAGTATCAACACAGCTAAACCATGTTGAGTATTATTACAAGGCCGCATCAGTCAGTCATCTAGACTGCCGCCCTTGCAACTACCGAAAGGCTGCTACCGCCCTTTCGGTGAACCATTCGTTAGTCTGGTCTCTCAACAGATACCTATCCGATATGGTTGCACCTGCGGCTCGGCTATCTGCATCATTGGGACACGCAAGCCTCCCCACCGCGGCAAGGTCACATGGTTCGCAGAGGAGGATATCCTTTCCAAAATAGACAGGAAGCAGTCAAGTCTGTCGAAAAAATCCAAATTTCATATGAAATGACAAAGTATATCAAGGGACTAGATGAGGTTTCAGCAGCCAACCATTAATCACCAAATATGGAAATATCGCTCAAGTAGACAAGTTTCAAGTATCTATGTGAAATTATTGAACCAGCAGGGTTAAATCAGCAAGCTAACAAAGAATGAAATGCAAAACTTCGAAGAGCATACAAAATTACTTGGAACGGATACAATAAAAGAACTATATAAAAAGAGCAAAATTACGAGATTATAACAAAGTAGTTAAAACATAAGCGCTTTATGCATCTGAAACTATTATAATTGGTGACACATCTCGAACAAAGATGGTAGAAAAAGAAGAAACGAAAATCCTCCGAAAAAATCTTAGGATAAAAATGCGAAAATGGAATTTGTTCACAGGAAAACATCACAGATTCCATCAGGAAACGGTGATTACAATTTTATGATCTCTTATGTAGAATGCATATTGGCAGGCTCACAAAGGATATTTTAAACTTAGTCTTATCAATGAAAAATCACAATGATTGGATAACAAATCAGTGAAGACCTAAATAAAATTGACATTAATGAAAAAACCATTCAATAAGATTCAGAAACTTAATTCACAAACATAAATTTTCTGTAAATCTCATCCAACTAAATACAGGATGGACTGAAGAACGTAAAAAGGAACACAGCGAGAGAATAAAGAGATATTGGGAAAAGAAGAAGATATAACAAAAAATGCTAATAAGTTCAAATGCATTCCGTACTTGGGAATAACGAATCAACAATAATAATAATATTAATAATAATACGAGTAATAATAATAATAAAGAAAGGAAATACAGGAGGGAAAATTTATACTTCAATAAGCAAAATATTTCGAACAAACTATTTTTGTGAGGAGAACGTTCCTCCTCCTTCAATACTCTTTGAGTTATGGGCCCTTTTATTTTCATCTTCAGTTTATAAGTTTTGTATTACTAGTAAATATCATTTTTAGTTTCCTCTCTTTTCCACTCATGTGGATGTAATAATTTTAAAATGAAGTATGGTGCATTCCTTGGAGGTACAATATATATACTTTTTTTATCTCCGCAAGAGAATGAAAATAAATGCAAATATATGTTAAGGATCCTCCATGAATCACATTTGATTTCCATATGGATGTTACGGTCGTTATTTCAGAGCACAGTCATCTCTTGCCTGTTCCCTTTCTTTTTCTTTCTTCCATTCGTTGCTTCTCTTCTTGTGAAATATAATCTCGGAATGAATAGACGAAAAGAATCATTTTTATTCGAATTCACAAAACTTGGAATGAGTTTCTAGTATAATAAAATACTTCATTCCTGACTCTCTGATCTTTTATCACATATCCATTCTAGTTTCTTTTTTCTCCTCTCTCTTCATGACAGGGGAGTACAAACTTACAATGACGTCGCCATCATAAGAAAGTCTCTGTGGTGACGCTAATTACTGAACTCCTGATTTTTTATGTGGTAATAGGTTATTCATTTAATAAAAACAGATCAGATGTAAGGCTTTTCAGGCGTTTGCTCTATTAACCAGCACTTCGTCTTAGGTCTGACACTAGACTCATCAGAGTGGGATGTGTGAGACCCTACCCACTGACGCTGGGGTGTATGCAGGTCAACTTATCAGAAGCCCTATATAAGAGGCACAGTCTGATAACTGCATACGGGAGATAAATCTCCACAATGGAATTATTGCCCGCCTAGAATTTCCATGTTCATTTAATATCCAAAAACAGTACAGGAACCGAATTTTACCAAAGGTATATTAGGATTTTAGTTTAAAACCATAACAAAGAGAATTCTTATACATTTTGTTTACAAAAAATATTGTTTAATGAATGTGAGAAACTGCACGTAAAAACAATGTCTCTTTAGTAGTGTAGAAAGCTCCAGGTTACAACCATTCAGCAAATGATTCACTGTAGGAATTGATCCACAGAAGCATCGTTCCAAATAATATTTAAATTTTCCACGACCAGTTAAAAATTGAGTATGAACAAGTTTCGGCATTAATGCTTAACACAACAGTCGATTTAGAACTTCCGGAAAATATATGTCTCGCATAACAGATCCTTTCAAATAACTTGTCCATAAAATATTCCAGTGATGTAAAACATATTGCCTGATTTATCTTTGAACATAACATATTGGACATTTATGGTATGCAATTTTTATCCAAAAGAGACGTAGCAGCTGATTTAACTAATGAATCTGTTTTTTCATAACCACTAAACCCAGTGTGGCCTCTTATCCCATCAACATCCACGCGTACAAATCCCCGTTTATTTTTCGTGGGACCTCCCCATCACATTATCACAGGCTTCAGGAGTACCTCAAAGTGGCTCAACCTTAAAGACATTACCGACCTACGGTCGTGCAAGTATACTTGTGCCTTGCAATACGTACGCATGGCCAGTAAGCAGTAATGTTAGGTCTGTGAATATTAAAAGCTTAGCGTAAAAATCAAGAAAACTCGTATATACAGACTATCCTATTATGACAAACCATATCACATACGAGTGTTAAGCTATTAGCCCCATTTAAGAATTGTTGGTATATCTAAAACACTGAAAGAAAGTTGAAAGCTTGACATTTTTTTCACCAAACAGAAACGAAAAATTATTCGTGCGGTAGAAGGATAGGGAACATAAATATATAGGATGACCCCTCGACATTCGAGAGTACGCCACGTAAAGCTGGCTGTGATTGAAACACTGGTTCTCCAGATAATGACGCAAAATGAAATGTGAATCATAATCCCACTAAATATGAATCCTAAACCTAAACAATATTCAATAGACAGAGAGCCGGAATATACACATAATACGACGATGATAATGAAAACGCTATAATAAATAAACTACAGCCCAAACTAGTTCTCAAATATGCATAAGCACGCTTAGCATTCTCAACAATACAACTCTACGAGGATTGGGGCAAAAGTCATTGCAACTATTTTTTTCTTGTAGATATGTGAACGGATCACAAAGGTTCTGCAGGCATAGTGTGTATGCAGAACAACAGATGGCTCTGTGATAGCCGGTAGTAGCGCAGCGAGGGCTGTGAAATCAGTCAGTTGGTGAGTGTCGTGCGAGATGGACGTAACCCGTGTTGAGCAGCGCGCTTACATCAAAATAGCCGTTATCCGAGGGAGAAATGCGATGGAATGTCACAGTGAATTAGTGGAAGCCCTTGGGAATAATGTCCTACCATACCGTACAGTAGCACGGTGGGTAGGAAAGTTTCAGCAAGGACGTGTGTCAATCAGTGATGAGCAACGTTCGGCACGGCCTGTTAGTGTGCGGACCGACGCGACACGTGCCGTCATCGAGCAACTCCTGGATGAAGACAGACGATGGACGCTACTAGAGTTAGACAGGGCAAGTGGCATCGAGAAACGCACCGTCCACAGGATATTGCGTAATGAGCTGCAATTGCGCAAAATCGTTTCGCGGTAGGGGTACCGCATACACTGAGGAAAGTTGCATGCTTGCACGCTGGCAACAGGACGGTGATCAATTCTCGTCACGAAAAATCGCCATCGATGAATTTTGGGCCAGGGCATTCGAACCAGAACTGAAACGTCAGTCCGCGGAGTGGCGACGTGCTGGATCACCAAGGAGACAGAAGGTCCGTCAGAAACCTTCCCCAGTCAAATTGATGCTGATGGTCGCGTATGACGTCAGGGGTGTCGTTGTTTGCCACTTTGCTCCACATGGCAGAACAGTGACCGCACAGTACTACAGGGACTTCCTGGTGCGACAGGTACGACGTGGCGTTCGGGAGAAACGTTGTGTCATGAGAGTAAAAGCAGTGTGCAAGTGTGGAGTGGTGACTCTGAAGCATTTTATACAAAAAAAAAAAAGGTTCTCGAGCAAGTAAGTGCACTGTCGCCATTACTGTTTATTATATTGGTGGATGAAATCATAAAACGTCTAAAACAGGGTATCAGTGGTGATGAAGTGAATGCTTCGGTATTTGCAGATGATGAGATGATTTGGGGAAAGGGAGAAAAGGAAGTATAAAGGAGACTGGACATTTGGAATGAAAATCTGAAGGAGTTTGGATTGGTAATTTGTAAAAAGAAAAATGTAGTCATGCACTCTGGAAAAGAGGAAAAGAGAAGCCAAGTGAACATATACGGAGAACGGTTAGAGAATGTAGAACCGTTTACATATCTGGATAGCATTAGTAATGGAAGTAATGAAATCATCTCTGAAATTAATAACAGACTAATTAAAGGTACACCATTTTATCATCAAGTCAGAGAGCTTTTATTGGATGACAATGTACCCAAGAGAACGAAATTAACATTATATAAACAGTATTTCATACCAATTGTAATGTACGGACTAGAAACGCTGGTAACTAATAAGAGACAAGATAGTAAGATCCAAGCAGTATAAATTAAATTTTTAAGAATATCGATTAAAAAGGCAAGAAGAGATAAAATTCAAAAATTAAAATCAGAGGAGAGCTAAATATAGAACCATTAATACAGAACATACAGTAAGCAAGACTGATGTGGTTCGGACATATAAAAAGAATGGGAAAGGGACGGGTAGCAAGAAGGGAACTGGAAATAGAAGTTAAGGGAAAGAGACCAGTTGGAAGACTGAGATGAAGGTGGATGGATCAGATTTGGAAGGACATTAAAGAAGCTGGATTGGATGAGGCGGAAGTAATGGAGCAGGAAAAGTTGATGGACAGAAAGGAGTGGAGGAGGCTTGTTAACCACACCAGGCGACTGGAGTGGGACATTGATGATGATGATGATGATGATGATGATGAATAATTTACCTGTATTTAGCGGAACCTGTCTGACGCAGAAGCGGAAGGGGATGTATCGAAAAAATATGTCAATTTTCTTCCTAACCGTTTTCAGTACATGTGTATTCCTCGACCAGGCAATGAGCACGGATCTTAAGACCATGACAGGTATATTCCTTGTGGTTTGGTCGTCATTAACTGTAGAAATGCGGAAACGATGAAACTTGAGACAGGAATCTTGGGTGCCTCCTTCATCTCTATCAGCCGTAAAGAACATTCAGTCTATTTTGATAGCGAAGAATGACGCAGAATTGTTCGACATTATTGACCGTGCTTGCACTTTCAAATGAGAACCGCGACCAGCGTACAATTTTGGATTACAGGTAGAAGAAAATGACAGTACTTTACATATTTCCTCTTCTACTGTTCCATTTTGGACACTATGGACCAGGAGTAACAATTATTACGATATCATGGATCTTCTTTTCTCTCCCCTAGCTTAGATCGTCTGCCAATATAGCTTCATTCGTTTATTTATCTGCTTCCTTCTTTCTTCTGAAAAAAATCACTTTTTAGGATTTCTTTTCTCCTTCTTCCAGGAAGCCTGTGAAGTCTGAAACTAATTGTCGAAAGTGGTTCATGTTGTGGATGTCTTCATGACTATTGCTCATTCTCCCCATATCAGCATGTATCTCCATAAACCACCTGGGAACAATTTTTTTCCCCCTTCGAAATGTGTAAGGAGTTTTCGAGTCAATATTTCTTGATCCATACGTAGGAGATGTCCATAAAATTGCATTCGTCTCTTTTTCATCGACTCTACAATTCCCTCGGTCTCTTTGTTAGGTCTTAATATTCGTTGTCCACCAACGTATATCGGTCAAAAAACTTCCTTAGGATCTTAATTTCTTCTCTAGTTGTTCCAGCAGGTTTCAGCAGCGTATAGTCCTTCTGGTTTGATCATGGTGTTATAGTGCCTTAGTTCTTTTCTCAGACTTAATTATTTCTTGTTGTACATATCTTTCATCAACTGGCACGCTAATTCCATCTTTCTGATTCTTGCCTTGATTGATCATCTCACCAAGATATTTGAAGCTCTTGACTTTTTCTACCCTCCCTCCCGATGTGTTCATGATTTTTGGATCTAATTTGATGTTTGTCAAAAATGTTGTTTTTTCAAAAGAGATCTGCAAGCTCGTCTTCTTAGCAGTTTCTACTTGCAGGTTCGGCACTATTCGCAAGATAGCCAGATCATCTCCAAACGCAAGGCAATTGAAGTTCACCCCTTTATTGCGTGCCCCAACCTGAATTGTTCTCTCTCTCCCTCTCCCTCTTAGTTTTCCTTCCCATTATCTAGTCACCTTTTCCTACAGTATTACTATTGGTGTTAGTTCCATACAACATGTAATGTTTATTAAATAAGTGTATACACTGTACTACTGTGCATTACTGTAATGTACGGTATCCAGTTCCACACAAAGTCATGTAAATCTACAGGTTGATTATCCAATAAATGTATGAAATTCTGGTTTTTATTTTATTTTTAACCACCTTTATGAACCGGAACCCTGTATACAGCGGAAAATTTCCGATCCCATGGGTTTTCGCTGAGGATAGGTTTTACTGCGTTCCTAATGAACTTGATATGTTCAGAACATCGTTTACACGCTGCAGCCTTACCGAGATCGATAGCTGCAGTCGCTTGAGTGCGGCCAGTATCAAGTATTCGGGAGAGAGTGGGTTCGAACCTCACTGTCGGCAGCCCTAAGATAGTCTTCCATGGTTTCCCACTTTCACACCAGGTAAATTATAGGGCTGTACCTCATTTAAGGCCACGGCCCTTTCCTTCTCACCTGTAGCTCTTTTCTGTCCCATCGTCACCATAAGAATTTTTGCTATTTGTTTTACGTCGCACCGACACAGATATGTCTTATGGCGACGATGGGATAGGAAAGGTCTAGGAAGTGGAAGGAAGCGGCCGTGGCCTTAATTAAGGTACAGCCCCGGCATTTGCCTGGTGTGAAAATGGGAAACCACGGAAAACCATCTTCAGGGCTGCCGACAGTGGGACTCGAACCCACTATCTCCCGATTACTGGATACTGGCCGCACTTAACGCCATTTGTCGGTGCGACGTAAAGCAACTTAAAAAACAATATAACCTTCTAGACTTAGGAGGCATTTTCGCCGTTGAAAGTAACTTTCACGAGAAAACACCAACGCAAAATCATTTATGCGACGCATAATTCAGATTTGCACGCAAAGTAATATTGTCTACAACATGCAACAGGCCAACAGCAACTAAACTTACGCCAAGACACACATAGAACACAGAAAAGTGAATGGACAAGGAAGAATGTAGGGATAGAATTCCTTGTTACCGGTTACTACCATTTTTCGATATTAAAATACTTGTGCCTTTCTATTACGGGCCGGGCTGAGTGGCTCAGACGACTGAGGCGCTGGCCTTCTGGCCCAAAATCTGCCGGTTCGATTCTGGTGCAGCAGGTTTTCTAATACGTCAGCCTCGGGTCAGTAGATTTACTGTCACGTAAAAGAACTCCTGCGGTAATAAATTCCAGGACCTCGGCGCCTCCATAAACCGTAAAACTATTTATTGCGACATAAAACCAGTAACATTATTTTACAATTTGCTTAAAGTCACACCTGACAAAGAAATGACTCATGGCGACGATGAGATATGAAACAATTAGGAGTGGGAAGGAAGCGGCCGTGGCCTTAATTAAGGTACATTCCCAGCATTTGCCTGGTGTGAAAATAGGAAACCACCGAAAACGATCTTCAGCGCTACCAACAGAGGGGTTCGAACCCATTATCTCCCGAATGTTAGCTTACAGCTGGACGGCCAACTCGCTCAGTAATAACATTATTATTATTATTATTATTATTATTATTATTATTATTATTATTATTATTATTATTTATTTCGTCCGACTCCTTGGATGAATGGTCAGTACTGAGTCCTTCGGTTCAGAATGTCCCGGGTTCTGTTCCCGGCCGATTTGGGGAATTTAACCGCGTTTGATTAATTCTCCTGGCTCTGGGACTGGGTGTTTGAGTTTGTCCCAACACTCTCCTCTTCATATTCAGACAAAACACTACACTACCAACCATCACAGAAGCACGCAATAGTGTCTTCATCCCTATACTAAAGGTTGGCGTCAGGAAGGGCATCCGTCCGTAAAATAGGGCCAAATCGTAATGTGTAACACAGTTCGCACCCGCGACCCCACAGGTGTGGGCAGAGCGGTAGAAAAAGAAGATTGTTATTTATTTTATGGTAACAGACTAGTCATGAATATTGTACGCAATCTTCAATTAATACTAGTATTCCTTGATTTTTCTTAACGATCTTTTCGATATTGGTAATATCATACATAGTATCGATACAAAAAATATCGAATATCGATGGAAAAGGATCAATATTTAGTCATACCGATAATATCGCAACGTACATACAGTAGTTGCGCACCAGTGAGTGCGATCTTCTGCAGTCCTAAACGAAGGCCAATGGTGGATGATTGGTGATGACTGGTCTCTCCTTTCATCTGCTGTTATAATGAATTCAACAAGGAATATGTCCATAAGATGATGAACACTACGTAATAAGTATACAATAATTCAAAAAATGTTCAACATTTTGGGCGCCAATTTTTTTCTTGAAATTTGTTTTAATATTAAAAAATATTCAACACATTGGGCGCCAATTTTAAAATTTTTTTTCTGTGGACTGAAACTTTATTTTTACGCTCTGTACACGGACAACCGTGGCTTAGGAGGAAATCCAAAAAATATTCACCGATCTCCTTTATGGCACTCAACGTGTTAATACTTTGGGAAATATGAAGATTGTGATATTTTCTTTTCTTCGGCCAACAGTGTGGATATGGAAAGTGAAAGGTTGAGAAAAGTTATAAAGATTCTTACAAGATGGCAATTTAATAGTAATAAGTACGAAGATTGAAGAGGTAGGGGAGAAAAGTATATATTGAGAAAAAAAAAATGGAAGATATTGTATGTGTGTGTTCTAAGTGAAACACACGAGAGAAAGATGAACTTGTGCACCATCCTTACGTAATTGCTCTCTCTTTATTTTGTATTTATTCCTTCTCTCTCCCTCTTCCTATTCTCGTTGTTTATCTGTCTCTGTCTTTTCCCGTAGGTCTATCTCACTCTTCAAGTAATAATACTCTGGAGTACAAAAGCAGATATCACTCCCCCGACCATCAAAGCCAGAGGAAGGGTGAGGGAGGTGGAGGTAAAGGGGAGAGGGAGAGGAAAGTGGTAGGGTAAGAGGGGAAAGGGGGAAGGGAGAGGGCGGAATTGGAATTCCAAAGCAGCAATGGCTGCTGACGGCTGTATGATGAAGTTACGATATATGTATAAGAGAACGTGTGAGAGGATGGGGTTGTCTCTCTCTCTCTCTCTCTCTCTTTCTCACAGTGCGCCTGCGCAGATAACTAAGTAACAGCTAATATAATTATTATAATATACGGCCAGATTCTTTTCATAGCCAAAAAAAAAATCTCATCCCTTTAATATTTTTTCTGTATGTAGCAAAAGAGAAATGAGGATTGTTTATTTGATCTCCACCGATACATGCAAACTACTTCTGTTTGATGATAAGACTTAACAGTTCTTGGCTAAATGGTCTTCGGTTCAGAGGGGCATGAGTTCGATTCCCTGCCGGGCTGAGGATTTTAACAAAATTTTGTTAATTCCACTAGGTCGGGGCTGGATGTTAGTTATTATCTTAACCCATTATTTAGCACCATTTTTCTTTAGGAAAGTAGTGAAAATCGGATTTATATCTCAAAATAGGCTCACCGTTAAGATGATTAGCAAAATATATTACAGATAGTATTACATATTATTATTACTACCCGTATTATTAATATTAAGAGATACATCACAAATGGGAAGTATCCCGCTGGGAATGATCGATCACTTACAGTATTTCAAATGTGCTAACCACCTTACAATTACTTTTAATATTTTTCTTGTCTCTTTGTATACTTTGTCCTGAGGGGCAATCTCCAGTTGTGGAAAGTCAAAATGAATGAATAAAACTAGCTTACAAATCACACGTACCTCAAGTATTTCAAATGATTTACACTAACTATTATATTACCATTGGAATACAATACGTTCATATACAGATTCACATATAACTGAAATATGTAATTCAGATGCCTTAATACTACGTTTTATAGTGGATTGAGCGTTACATTACAATGTGACACCATTACATATAAATTCCCAACGGCCGTAGCCGTGTTGAAACACCGGATCCCGTGAGATCTCCGAAGTTAAGCAACATTGAGCGTGGTCAGGAGTTGGATGGGTTGCCACGCGCTGTTGGTGGGGGGGTAAGGGAATGGAGGAGCGGAAAGGAGCTGGCCACCCCACCGCATGTAAACTTCGGCTCAGGAACACCTCTGCGGAGGTTCGGACCTGCCTTCGGGCAGAATACACCCTTACCTACTTACATATAAATTCACACACAATTTACAGATTGCTGAAGTCTATTCTTGAAGAATCTTACATTTTTGGAAAAAGGCTCTAAGGCAGCTGCACGTAATGAATTTCAATCATCAGTTATCCGATTTACGAATGCATATTTACCGTAGTTTGTTTTCAGCGATCTACCTTTGACTTTATGTGGATGATCTGTCTTACTAATTTAATAGGGCTTTTACTAGTCGATTGTTCGTCTCTCTCGAAGCTGGCATGATTATTATTATTATTATTATTATTATTATGAAATGAAATGTCGTATGGTTTTTAGTGCCGGGATATCCCAGGACGGGTTCGGCTCACCAGGTGCAGGTCTTTCCATTTGACTCCCGTAGGCGACCTGCGCGTCATGATGAGGATGAAATGATGATGAAGACAACACACACACCCAGTCCCTGTGCCATTAGAATTAACCAATTAAGGTTAAAATTTCCGACCCGGCCGGGAATCGAACCCGGGACCCTTTGAACCGAAGGCCAGTATGTTGACCGTTCAGCCAACGAGTCGGACATTATTATTATTATTATTATTATTATTATTATTATTATTATTATTATTATTATTATTATTATTATTATTAACAAATACATCGCGATTGGGAAATATCCCGGTGGCAATGGTCACTTACACAAATGTGATAATAAGTTGAAGTTAAAACATAATTACACAACAACAACAACGAAAGTACAACAAGCAGTTCCTTCTTCTTCTTCTTCTTCTTCTTCTTCTTCTTCATTATCTGGTTACCTTCCAGGGTCTTTTTTTCCTCGGCCTCAGCGAGGGATCCCACTTCTACCACCTAAAGGGCAGTGTCCTGGAGCTTCAGACTCTGGATCGGGGATACAACTGGGGAGGATGACCAGTACCTCGCCCAGACGACCTCAACAGCTATGCTGAACAGGAGCCTTGCAGGAGGGATGGGAATATTAGAAGGGATAGACAAGGAAGAGGGAAGGAAGGGGTCGTGGCCTTAAGTTAGTTACCATCCCGGCATTTGCCTGGAGGAGAAGTGGGAAACCACGGAAAACCACTTCCAGAATGGTTGAGGTGGGAATCGAGCCCACCTCTACTCAGTTGACCTCCCGAGGTTGAGTGGACCCCGTTCCAGCCCTCGTACCATTTTTCAAATATCGTGGCAGAGCCGGGAATCGAACCCGGGCCTCCGGGAGTGGCAGCTAATCACACCAACCACTACACTACAGAGGCGGACCAACAAGCAATTCCACGGAAATAATATATTGCAAGAAATACTACTAGTTTAACATTCTAAATCCAGCATCATAGTATACGAATTCACATAAAACTTAAATATTTCCAGTGCTTAACACTGCGGCTTACAATATTATAGGGTGAGCTTACTTCTAGCATAACACTACAAGTATTAAAGTAAATTTAAAATGTAACTACCCAACAACAAAAACAACTGGAGTACAACGAGCAAATCCATGGAAAGGAAATGCCCTACAAGAAATACTACTACAGTAGTTCAACATGGCACATAACCGTGTTCGCTTCATTCTAGTCCCCAGCATCTCCTACTCAAGTTTTTGTATCACACTTGTTACACTCCTAGGACTAAAATCATTCAGCAAGAATCTTGCAGCTTTTCGCTGTACCATCTCAAGTTCCTTAATGAGTCCAGTTTGCTATGGATCCAATACGGCTGCTACATATTCCAGGACTGGCCTAGTGAGTGATATATAGCCCTGCACCTTCGCACGGGAATTGCTGCCCTTTAGCACCTTCACCACGAAGTGTAAGGACTTGTACGCTTTAGAAATGACACTTCCTCATTTTAGATCACTCTTTACGTCGATTCCTTGGTACTTGAGGCACTGTCTACAAGAGGGTCCGATCCAAGCAAACAATGTCATCCCTGCACAGGCCATGAAGGCCCTTGAAGGTGTGGAATGTAAAGGCTTCCACTATCCATAACCTCGCCACTTGATGGGGAGGAGTAATTTGCTCTACTCCCTGCCGCCTTTGCTCCCATAAATTAACCTGGTACTCATTTTTGGTGTAGGCTGAGTGAACTTTAGGGCCATATGCACCTTATGCATATGCCATAATGCATTTTCGACTTTCTTACGGGTTTCTAACCCGCGTCCTTCCGGGTGAACCGAGCACGACCTTACCGCCTCGGCTAGGCAGAGAACGGCAATACCATGCTGAATACACCGGTTCTCGTCCTGTCATTGCAGTTAAGCAACATTGGGCGTACTCAGAACTGGGATTGGTGACCGCTTGGGAACACCACGTGCCGTTGGCTCAATTCTCTTTTACCAACGGACATATCATGTTGAATACACGGGTTCTAGTCCGATCACCACAGTTAAGCAACATTGGGCGTGGTCAGTCCTATCCAAGACAGTATTCAAGGTCCACTTGTCTATGTTTCTTTTCCATTCTTATAATTCTTATTCTTTATGATGAGGCCTGCTAGGGACCACACGTCAATTTCAATTCATCCTTAGTCATTGTTTCCTCTTCAGTATTCCTTCATCATTGCACAGTGTTTTATTCCTCTCTCCTCTGACCATTTTGGAACTTGTTTCCTTTTCATTCTTTCTTGGAATCCTTCCTTTCGAAACTTTGGGGACAAAAAACAAAGGTGTGAAATTAATTGCATGGCACTTGAAGAAGATTTTGCTATAAGTTACTTTAGGAGAGCCTGAAAGATGCGTCAACTCAAATCAATCTCTTGAAGAAATAGCCAAAAAAAAAAAAAAAAAAAAAAAAAAACAGGTTTGAGAAATTCGATGAAAAAACAAATTTACTACAAACATAAAAAAATACGCTCCATAATTTTTGACGAATATTTTGCTCGAATGGAGAAAGTAAAGAAATCCAAATACCTGGGAGTAATAATTCAAGAACAAGATTTAGAAAAATCTCCTACAAAAGAAATTTTACACAAGATGGAAGGAGAGTTTGGCATTAAAAATAAGAATGTTTACAACAAGAAATAACTAAAAATCAGAATAAGGCACTAATGTACAGTGGTGGAGGTAGAATGTTTTTAGGCAAATTAATGTCTAGTTTTGAACTACAGATTAGCTAAACTGGAAGTAATAGAAAGAAGCAATGACACAAATCCTAGGTCCAATGAAACCAATTCAAATGAAGAAATAATATGGAAATACACCAGAACATAGAAAACATTACAGAAAATATACGAAATGTAGCTCACTATATCTTTGACATATCTATAGAATGGATGATAACAGACTGACAAAACGGATTTTGATATTTTAGCTGAATATTTTTTTTCTTTTCAATTTACTTGAAGTCACACCGATACAGGAAGGTCTTATGACGGTGATGGGTTTGGAAAGGGCAAGGAATGGCGTCTATTAAAGCACAGCCCCAACATTTGCCTGGTGTGAAAATGGGATAGCACTGAAAAGCAACTTAAGTGATGCCGACAATGATGTCCGAACCCACTATATCCCGTACGCAAGTTGATGGCTGCGCGATCCATGTCAGCTGAAGAAAATGATGTCATATTAATAGGGCAGTCGTAGGTAGCGGTGTCTTTTAAACTTCTGTTCAGTTTTATTCAGTTTTTCGTTTTATTTCTTGACATAAATATGTCTTATGCCCGGGTGTTATCTGACGGAAATGTCACCCTAGCAACAATGCAGGCTGTGATGTAAGGTATGGATGGATGGCCAGACCAGGTTACCTAGCAAAAATTCAGGCTGTGATGTAAGGTATGCATGGATGGCCAGACCCGGTTACCTGGCAACTGTTCAGGCTATGATGTAAGGTATGGATGGATGGGTGGCTAGACCAGGTTACCTAGCAACAATTTAGGCTGTGATGTAAGGAATGGATGGATGGCCAGACCAGGTTAGCTAGCAACAATGCAGGCTGTGATGTAAGGTTTGCATGGATGGACAGACCCTGTTACCTGGCAATAGTTCAAGCTATGATGTAAGGTATGGATGGATGGATGGCTAGACCAGGTTACCTAGCAACAATGCAGGCTGTGGTGTAAGGAATGGATGGATGGGCAGACCAGGTTACCTAGCAACAATACAGGCTGTGATGTAAGGTATGGATAGATGACCAGACAAGTTTACCTAGCAAAAATTCAGGCTGTGATGTAAGGTATGGATGGATGGCCAGACCAGGTTACCTAGCAACAATGCAGGCTGTGTTGTAAGGTATGGATGGATGGCTAGACAGTGTTACCTAGCAACAACGCAGACTGTGATGTAAGGTATAGTTGGATGGCCAGACAAGATTACTTACCAACAATGCAGGCTGTGATGTAAGGTATGGATGGGTGGGCATACAAGTTGACCTAGCAACAATGCAGACTGTGATGTAAGGAATGGATGGATGGCCAGACCAGGTTACCTAGCAACAATGCAGGCTGTGATGTAAGGTATGGATTAGATGACCAGACAAGGTTACCTAGCAAAAATTCAGGCTGTGATGTAAGGTATGGATGGATGGCCAGACCAGGTTACCTAGCAACAATGCAGGGTGTGATGTAAGGTATGGATTATATGACCAGACAAGGTTATCTAGCAAAAATTCAGGCTGTGATGTAAGGTATGGATGGATGGCCAGACCAGGTTACCTAGCAGCAATGCAGGCTGTGTTGTAAGGTATGGATAGATGACCAGACAAGGTTACCTAGCAAAAATTCAGGCTGTGATGTAAAGAATGGACGGATGGCCAGACCAGGTTACCTAGCAACAATGCAGGCTGTGATGTAAGGTATGGATAGATGACCAGACAACGTTACCTAACAAAAATTCAGGCTGTGATGTAAGGTATGGATGGATGGCCAGACCAGGTTACCTAGCAGCAATGCAGGCTGTGTTGCAAGGTATGGATGGATGGGTAGACAGTGTTACCTAGCAACAATGCAGGCTGTGATGTAAGGTATGGATGATGGCCAGACAATTTTACCTAACAACTGTGCAGGGTGTGACGTAAACTATGGATGGTTGGCAGACAAGGTTACCTAACAACTGTGCAGGGTGTGATGTAAGGTATGGATGGATGGCCAGACAAGGTTACCTAACAACTGTGCAGGGTGTGATGTAAGGTATGGATGGATGGCTAGACAGTCTTACCTAGCAACAACGCAGGATGTGATATAAGGTATGGATAGATGACCACACAAAGTTATCTAGCAGCAATGCAGGCTGTGTTGTGAAGTATGGATGGATGGCCGGGCAAGGTTACCTTGCAAACATGCAGGCTGTGATGTAAGATATGGAGGGATGGCCAGACAAGTTTACGTAACAACTGTGCAGGGTGTGATTTAAGGTATGGAGGGATGGCCAGATAAGGTTACCTAACAACTGTGCAGGGTGTGTTTTAAGGTATGGAGGGATGGCCAGACAAGTTTACCTAACAACTGTGCAGGGTGTGATTTAAGGTATGGAGGGATGGCCAGACAAGGTTACCTAACAACTGTGCAGGGTGTGATTTAAGGTATGGAGGGATGGCTAGACAGTGTTACCTAGCAACAAAGCAGGCTGTGATGTAAGGTATGGACGGATGACCAGGCAATATTACCTAGCAACCGTGCAGGCTATGCCTTATGGCTGGAATTACCAGCCGTTCACAGATGGCCATGACCGAGAGACATATTTATCATCATTTGTTTTTCGCAAAGAGAAAAGCGGTTTCTCTTTTCTATGCCTATGATAAGTAAATGGATTTTCCGACGTGGGCAAGCAATTTTAATAGCCCATCCCAGACTCGTACCAACCAACGACCGCTTTGATCTACCTCTTATTCGCAGCCTAAATGCAACTCTACCTTTATTCTAAACCATTAAAATCTTTCGATCAGAATCTTAGGCTGCAAGAGATTCTTTTCTTCTGTAAATACGCTCAATAATTTCAAATTGATATTTTCATTCAAATTACTAGCTGAGGCCCTGGTTTTAACAACATTTGATTATTGTGTCGTTCTTTACGGAGAAACCAGTATGGAAAAATTTTCAAAAGTACAACGTGCACAAGATGCCTGTGTTAGATTTATCTGTAACTTAAAGTACACATATCACGTGTCTAAATTGTATGATGATCGGAACTGGGTGCCCCACGAGGACAGACGTAAACTTTGCACTCTTGGTCACTCTCCATCCTACCTGTCGGAATGATTTCATGACCTCTCTGAACAACAGAGCGCAAATACTACTCTTCTCGCCATTCCACGACACTGATCCTTAGCTTTCAACTCCTCCTTTACTGTTACCCTCTTCCTTAGGAGGTCAGAGGGATGTCTGAGGTGAACAATTTTAAACGGGCTTGAAAAAAAAAGAAACCTCTATGAGAAAAGGTCTGAGAAAGGTAAGAGTTTAACTTCTTATTCTTCTTATTATTCTTCTCCCACTATGATTACTCCTTAACTCTAAAAATATATCCTTCACTCTCCGCTGGATGTCGTTCATACAAATGTATTAATGTATTATGGAATTGTTAACCAATAAGGCGATTAACATTGTAGCATCATCATCATCATAAATTTGGTACTTATTATTATTAGTAGTAGTAGCAGTAGTAGTAGTAGTGGTAGTAGTAGTAGTCGTAGTAGCAGCAGCGAGTTCTCCAAATATTGGAAGAAGTTAAGCAAATAACTCAATCAATTCTTCTGTGACTTCTTGTTGTTAAAATACGCTCTCATTCTTTCTGAGAAGGTTTCTTTATGTTCTTTATGTACTGCTTTTGTTATGGTACACTCATGTAGCTTCTCAATTGTATACTTTGTGTTTAAAGTTGTCTCTTTCTAGAATGTTTGCGTTTTTGAGGTCATTTCGAAGTTCGTTAAGCTAGCGTGTTGAGATCTTAAGTGAGGTTACATAACCTATTATCATTTTTATCAGTGGATTTTCTCGTAATCCAGCGAGATGACCGAATAATTTAATTCGTATTTTCCTATTGTCAATTTCGATGTTTGAGAACTTTTGAGTTGTTTTGATTGATTGTAACCGTCTTGGGTGTATCTTGCTCCTAAGAATTTCCTAATGATTCTCCTCTCTTGTTTTTCGATTTCTTTAAGTTCTTGTTTTCTGTTGAGTTCCAATGTTTCACTTGCGTAAGGGACTGTTTGATTTATGACTCTGTATGTCTTGACCTGGAATTTTTGTTGCAGGTGTTTTTGGACTAATCCTAATGCATTTTTATTTCTTTGGAGACGAGTTTGTTGTGAGATCTTCTCCAGCCTGTCGGTTCGATAAATTCTCCGAGGTATTTAAAGAAATTGACTCTGTCAATTGTACCAAATTTTGTTCCCAGGCTCTTGATATGTGTCTTTGAACATAAGAATTTTGTTTTATCGAACGGTATCTGTAATCCCACCTTTTCTGTACGTTCATTGATTATCTCGAGCTGTTTAACGACATTCCCCTCATCCTCCGTTAGTATTGCCAGATCATCTGCAAAACAGAGGTATGGTATGTACTTTATTATTATTTATTATTATTGTTACGGAGTTATCCGTGGATTGCAGAGGTGAAAGAAGTTGCGTTCTGGAATTGGTCTAACTACAAGTCCGAAAGATGAATTAAAATTTAAATAAAGGTTATATTTTCAATACACAACAAGATTTAACAAATTTTCACGAGGTGAAATAACAATGAAAAATCAGGTACAATTATAACTTTACAAACGAAAGCACAAGTTAAGGGATCTTTACAAATTCTGGGCTTCAAGCCCCAAGTTTATAATTCCTGAGCCCTCAGCTCACAACCACAAATTACCAAAGGGCAGAAAACCCCTCATTACATGGAGCACTTGCTCACACCTAGTAATTGTCTAACCTCCTAGAGGCACCTTTCAAAACACCATAAAGAGCTGACCCGCTCTCAGTCTTTCAAGCCTATTAAAGACAATACAATGCTTTACAATCACTTGCCATTGAGGCTCAACTTACAAGAATTAAACAGGGGTATCTTGTACCCAGCCTACAGGGCCTTAAAAGAAAAATAATAGGTTAATTAAATCTTCCAAAATACCAATATGAATGGAGGCGTAGCTTGCGCTCCTACATGAAACATTATAAAACCTAAGGGGCACTAGGCCGCTGACACAGGGGCTATTCCCAAACTAGGGAGGTGACTCTTATAAGAAAATTTTAATACATTAAGAGTAGAAAATCGGTTATGAAAACGTAGTCACCTCAACTCAAAATGAAGGGGAGCTCGAGAGGGTAAAGCACTCTCTATACCCGATTTACAGTTAAATAATAAGAAATGTTTTACAGAAGCCGGCACTAAGTTACATTTTTAGAAAAGTAGGTTACATTGAAAAGGTTTCGAACCTTCCCCGAGAGATAAACTGCTGAGCTAGCAAGAAATAAAGATATTAAAAGGCCATTACCGTGTAGAAGAGCTGCTGGCGAATGAAAGAGGCGCTTCACGCCTCCTGCTATACTTCCATACACTAAGCTAGATGTTGTACGAGTGGCCGAGAGACAAGAAAATCAGCAGTTTTTATACTCTCGGGGAAGATTCGAGACCTTTCATGAATAATTCAGACACACCCACATGCGTTTATTGGCTAACTAAAATTTACACATAAAAAATTGGGGAAGGACACAATTGGCTGAAAATTAATGACAGAAATTATTGATTGGCTAACTTCAAAATTGGCTGAAAGAAAAGATTTATATTGCCAACCCACAAATGAAAGAAATTTATTTATAGGAAAACTTATGAGTATAAAATACCTTCAAGAAAAGTTTCGTCACTTCGCACAAGGGTGCATGATCATAGTTTTTGGTAGAGACATCTGTGAGAGAATGTCCACACTTCTTGATAATTAGTAAACAAAAACAATTCGAAATTAACACAGTGACATCTTCTGATAAACGGTTGAATTAATTCAGTTTTAAAGTTCAGAGTTTTAGCTGTAGAGGAGTACTGTAAGGGTGGAAAATTCAAATGTGCGGCGTATAGGTGTACCAACCGGTACAATTATTATTATTTCTTCAATCTTGTCCTACTTTGGACCACGGTAAACAATTGACTTTCTGGTTAGTCATTTCTTTCTTCTTACAGAACTACTTCATAATTTCGCTGTGGTTCTTCTTCTTTCCTACGACCAAATGTTCATGGACTTTTCATTCTGTTTTTCCTAGAACTCCATTAATTTATCAATTATAGCTCGAAACATATCTCTATTAACGAATTTTTTTTGTACTGATGCCAACTTCCTCCACGCCCTTTCTTATTTTTTCTATCCATTTAGTATTGATTTTAGATGTAGCTAAAGATCTTCGTTAGTCGATTCTCGTTCATTCTTGTGAGCGGTCCATAAGACTTCAGTGTCCTTTTATTTATGGGATATGACGAAACGGGAACTTGCGCGTTCTCCAGAGCCTGCAAGAACTATTGCCGAATTGCATCAAGAGATGCAAGATGCCTGGGACAATCTATAGCACTATGCCATTCGTCAACTTTATAACACTGTTTGCATGCGCGAGTACACGCGTGTATTGCCGCCAGAGGAGGATACACTGTCTTTTGATGCGACTGTTTGGGCACTCTGTACAGTAAAAACTGTATTTCATTTGGTCTGAATTTGTAATCACACACTCCTGCAATGATGGACTACCTGTCACATCGCTTGTGAATAAAATGACCTTGTCCTTGAGGATGGTGCATGCTTTCCCGGATGTGTTTATAATTATTATTACTATTATTGTTGTTGTTGTTGTAAAATTTTCATCGGGAGCGTCGCTTTGTATGGAAGTGAAATATGGATATTAACTAGCTCAGAAAGAATGAGAATAGAATCTTTTGAAATGTGATGTTACAGAAGAATACTGAAGGTGAGATGGGCACAATGAAAAGATAATGACTCAAATTAGTGGGAGGAGAACAATTTGGTGAAATTTGACCACAATATGGGAGAGAAAGAAAGGACACATCTTAAGACAACCAGGATTTGCTCAGTTAGTTTTGAGCCAAGTGTAGGCGGTAAGAATGTTAGAAGTAGAGCAAGAAATGAAGCAGATTACAGCAGATGTAGGACTTAGTAGTTAACATAGAAGTGAAAAAGTTGCCACTATGTAGGGTGGCATGGAGAGCTGCATCAAACCAGTCTATGGACTGATGACCAAACAACAACATTCTTCTTTACGATGGGGACCACGTATCTGTTTCAATTCATTATTTTTTGTTATTTTCGCTTCCGCTCTTTCCAGGCTTATATTCCCAATAATTGACTATGGATCAGCTGTATACAACCTCTTATCTGAAACTTTGAACATAAAACTACGCATGTGTTCTTTACGTGACAAATGCCCTATTCCGCACAGCTGCAGTCGTTGAAACTCCATGAACGACGGGAAATCTCTGTAGCTCAAAATTCTCTAAGTGAAGACCCCATCCTACCTTTATATTGCATTTAAACCTGAGTCAATACATAACAGAGGTAACAGGTTTACAAAAACTACCCTTCAAATTCCCCTTCATCGTACTACTAAATTTTAGAAATCCTTTGTTTGCACTGCATCCCGTATCTTTAACATTCTTAATCTTCAACGTTTCCCAAATAACACTAACTGTACCCAACTAAAGCAGTCCTTAACATCTATCTTCCTGGAGCAGCACGCAAGGATTGTGTCTAACGATCACTAATATGTATATTTCTCTGTTTTAGCTTTATATTCTTTAGATACTTGTATTCTAAAATAAGTAATAGGCTTAATGATATGCTTTCTTAATTCTTATATAATTTATGTTTTAATTTTATTGGATTTAGTAGCTCTATTTTAATATTTTTTAAGTTTAATGTTTAATTTAATATTTTAATATTATGTGAATGTAGTTAGTGTGTTCACAAACCTGTACTGTATTACGAGGGTTGGGGCAAAAGTCATGGCAACTATATTTTTCTTGAAGATACCGGTTCGGTTGGAAAATGTGACATATACAGACGAAAGGACAAGGTATTAACTACATGTGTGGACAATGAATATCACTGAAATATCATAACACACTAATTTATTACGGTAGTATACAGGGCGATATGGCCTTTCCGGTGCAAAAAAATGACAACAAAGTACACATAAAGTTGACATGACAAACCTGGGCCAAAGACCCTCAAAGTAGTCCCCTGCTACTGACACCACACACTGGAAATGATGTGGAATGCGCTGAATTCCATCTGCTTCAGCATTTGCCGCACTATGCGTGAATCTGGTCACCTGTTGGCGCACAGCATTAGCAATGTCCTCTCGTGTTGCAAACCGCCTTAATCTTTCGATTGAGATCAAAGTCACACGGCGAAATGTCGGGAGAGTACGGTGGATGCTCCAATTCTTCCCACCCTCAACGTCGCAGTAGCTGCTCTATACACTCTGCTTTATGTGGTTTTGCATTGTCATGCAGGATTATTGCACTGCCCCCAAGATCCGGACGTTTCTCCCGAATGACACGTCGTACCTGCCACACCAGGAAGTTCCTTTAGTACTGCGCGGTCACTGTTCTGCCATGTGGAACAAAGTGACAAACAATGACACCCCTGACGTCACGCGCAACGATCACCATCAATTTGACTGGGGAAAGATTCTGACGGATATTCTGTCTCCTTGGTGATCCAGCATGTCGCCACTCCGCGGACTGATGTTTCAGTTCTGGTTCGTATGCCCTGGCCCAAAATTCATCGGTGGCAATTATTCGTGACAATAATTGATCGCCGTCCTGTTGCCAGCGTAGAAGGTGGTCGGAGCATATTGCATAGCGCACCCAGCTTTGAACTTTCGTCAGTGCATGCGGTACCCACCGCGATGCGATTTTGCGCAGTTGCAACTCATTACGCAATATCCTGTGGACGGTGCGTTTCTCGATGCCACTTGCCCTCTCTAACTCTAGTAGCGTCCATCGTCTGTCTTCATCCAGGAGCTGCTCGATGACGGCACGTGCCATGTCAGTCCGCACACTGACAGGTCGTCCAGAACGTTGCTCATCACTGGTTGACACACGTCCTTGCTGAAACTTTCCTACCCACCGTGCTACTGTACGGTATGGTAGGGCATTATTCCCAAGGGCTTTCACTAATTCACTGTGACATTCCATCGCATTTCTCCCTCGGAGAACGGCTATTTTGATGTAAGCGCGCTACTCAACACGGGTTACGTCCATCTCGCACGACACTCACCAACTGACTGATTTCACAGCCCTCGCTGCGCTACTACCAGCTATCACAGAGCCATCTGTTGTTCTGCATACACACTATCCCTGCAGAACTTCCACACAACACATAAACGTTTGTGATCCGTTCACATACCTACAAGAAAAAAGTAGTTGTCGTGAATTTTTCCCCAATCCTCGTATATAAAGGGGCCTTTCTCAGTACTCCTTCATCATTGAACTATGCCTTATTCTTCTTTCCTCAGACCACTTTGGACCGGGTTTACTTTTCATTGTCCCTTGGAATCCTTCCATTATTGAAACAGTTTTTTTTAAATCTCTCTTTCTACAACTTTCCTATTCTGTTACTTTATTTATTTCTAAATCTTCGATCTGTTTTATGCTACTCGTTGTTGACTTTTTCTCCCAAAGGTTCTTGAGTATCTATTTTGACAATCTGTTATAATCGATTCTATTGGTATATTCAAAATAAAATAGCAATCTTCTTTGTCATTGTTTCTGTTATATGTTATATGTTCTGGTATAATTCCTTAATAATTCGTTGTTTTCATTGGTCGTAAGATTTTCTCACGATTCTTCTTTCCAATACTTCAAGTTTATGTAAACCGTAGTTCAAAACTAGACATTCACTTGCGTGAATCCAATCTGGTTTCACCATTGTATTCTAGTGCATTATTTTAAGATATTTAGATAATCATCTCTTGCAAAAAGAGTGCTGTCATATGCTCTTTCCACCTTTTGTTATCTTTCTTCTACAAAGGATTTGTAGAAAACATTTTCTTCAATTATTTCTCCCAGGTATTCTTCTTCACCTTTCGTTTCACCCTCTTTGGGGTACGTTGAATCAATCATTTCTCTGTGTGTTATTCTTCTCTTAATGTCCAGCATTTATTCACTCTTTTTTGATCTTCATTTCTTCTCGTCTTCCGGGATAATAGGTTAGACTTGTAATGTAAATTTGTCTTGGAACCTTATATTTTCGTCTTTATTTAATACTTTACCTGCTCGATCGAATGGTACTTTAGTTGTTCGATCGAATAGTGAATGTTCTGTGATTTTTAATTCTACTAGGTCTTTTTCAGTTTTTATAAACCAGTTGGGTTTTGTTTTTGCGGTTAAGGAGAAAGTCAAAGATTTCTTTGGTTAATCTATTAGTGTTCATTCTGAGAAGATGACCGCAAAATTTGTCCTCCTTTTAGCGTAGTATCTGAGAGTTTTTCAATTTTCTCGTAGAGTGTTTAATTCTTGATGTCTATTATCTAATGATTCTGAAATTTTGGTCCTATGATCTTTCTTAAAATTGTCCTTTCTTTTAGCTCGAGTTTCTCCATCTGGCCTTGAAATTCATGTTTAAGCGTTTCTGCTGCGTATCGTGCTTCTAGTGTAATCGCTGTTTTATAATGTTAAATTTTGAAACCTCATGAATTTACAGGCCAGTAAGTTTGACATGCGTTGCATGTAAGCTTTGGGAAGGAATTCTTTTTTATTACATTAGACATGATTGCTAAAATTAATAACTGGTTCGATAGAAGGCAATTCGGTTTTAGGAAAGGTTATTCCACTGAACTTGTAGGATTCCAGCAAGATATAGCAGATATCATGGATTCTAGAGGTCAAATGGGCTGTATCGCGATTGACCTGTCTAAAGCATTTGATAGGGTGGATCATGGGAGACTACTGGCAAAAATGAGTTCAGTTGGACTTGACAAAAGAGTGACTGAATGGGTTGCTATATTTCTAGAAAATAGATCTCAGAGAATTAGAGTAGGCGAAGCTTTATCTGACCCTGTAATAATTAAGAGGGGAATTCCTCAAGGCAGTATAATTAGACCTTTATATTTTCTTATATATATAAATGATATGAGTAAAGAAATGGAATAAGAGATAAGGCTGTTTGCCGGTGATGTTATTCTGTACAGAGTAATAAATAAGTTATAAGACTGTGAGCAACTGCACCGTGACCTCGATAATGTTGTGAGATGGACAGCAGGCAATGGTATGATGATAAACGGGGTTAAAAGGCTGCTTGTGAGTTTCACAAATAGCAAAAGTCCTCTGAGTTTTAATTACTGCGTTGATGGGGTGAAAGTTCCTTTTGGGAATCATTGTAAGTACCTGGGTGTTAATAAAAGAAAAGAGCTTCACTGGGGTAATCACAAGAATATGATTGTAAATAAAGGGTACATATCTCTCCACATGGTTATGAAGGTGTTTAGGGGTGGTAGTAAGGATGTAAATGAGAGGGCTTATAAGTCTCTGGTAAGACCCCAACTAGTATATGGGACCCTCACCAGGATTACTTGATTCAATAACTGGAAAGGATCCAAAGAAAAGCAGCTCGATTTGTTCTGGGTGATTTATCAATCAAATCAATCAATCAATACTGATCTGCATTTAGGGCAGTCGCCCAGGTGGCAGATTCCCTATCTGTTGCTTTCCTAGCCTTTTCCGAAATGATTTCAAAGAAATTGGAAATTTATTGAACATCTCCCTTGGTAAGTTATTCAAATCCCTAACTCCCCTTCCTATAAATGAATATTTGCCCCAGTTTGTCCTCTTGAATTCCAACTTTATCTTCATATTGTGATCTTTCCTACTTTTATAGACGCCATTCAAACCTATTCGTCTACTAATGTCATTCCACGCCATCTCTCCGCTGACAGCTCGGAACATACCACTTAGTCGAGCAGCTCTTCTTCTTTCTCTCAATTCTTCCCAACCCAAACATTGCAACATTTTTGTAACGCTACTCTTTTGTCGGAAATCACCCAGAACAAATCGAGCTGCTTTTCTTTGGATTTTTTCCAGTTCTTGAATCAGGTAATCCTGGTGAGGGTCCCATACACTGGAACCATACTCTAGTTGGGGTCTTACCAGAGACTTATATGCACTCTCCTTTACATCCTTACTACAACCCCTAAACACCCTCATAACCATGTGCAGAGATCGGTACACTTTATTTACAATCCCATTTATGTGATTACCCCAGTGAAGATCCTTCCTTATATTAACACCTAGATACTTACAATGATCCCCAAAAGGAACTTTCACCCCATCAACGCAGTAATTAAAACTGAGAGGACTTTTCCTATTTGTAAAACTCACAACCTGACTTTTAGCCCCGTTTATCAACATACCATTGCCTGCTGTCCATCTCACAATATTTTCGAGGTCACGTTGCAGTTGCTCACAATCTTGTAACTTATTTATCACTCTATAGAGAATAACATCATCCGCAAAAAGCCTTACCTCCGATTCCACTCCGTTACTCATATCATTTATATATATACGAAAACATAAAGGTCCGATAACACTGCCCTGAGGAACTCTCCTCTCAACTATTACAGGGTCAGACAAAGCTTCACCTACTCTAACTCTCTGAGATCTATTTTCTAGAAATATAGCAACCCATTCAGTCACTCTTTTGTCTAGTCCAATTGCACTCATTTTTGCCAGTAGTCTCCCATGATCCACCCTATCAAATGCTTTAGACATGTCAATCGCGATACAGTCCATTTGACCTCCAGAATCCAAGATATCTGCTATATCTTGCTGGAATCCTACAAGTTGAGCTTCAGTGGAATAACCTTTCCTAAAACCGAATTGCCTTCTATCGAACCAGTTATTAATTTCACAAACATGTCTAATATAATCAGAAAGAATGCCTTCCCAAAGCTTACATACAATGCATGTCAAACTTACTGGCCTGTAATTTTCAGCTTTATGTCTATCACCCTTTCCTTTATACACAGGGGCTACTATAGCAACTCTCCCTTCATCTGGTATAGCTCCTCCGACCAAACAATAATCAAATAAGTACTTCAGATATGGTACTATATCCCAACCCATTGTCTTTAGTATATCCCCAGAAATCTGATCAATTCCAGCCGATTTTCTAATTTTCAACTTTTGTATCTTATTGTAAATGTTATTGTTATCATACGTAAATTTTATTACTTCTTTGGCCTTAGTCTCTTCCTCTATCTCGACATTATCCTTGTAACCAACAATCTTTACATACTGCTGACTGAATACTTCTGCCTTTTGAAGATCCTCACATACACACTCCCCTTGTTCATTAATTATTCCTGGAATGTCCTTCTTGGAACCTGTTTCTGCCTTAAAATACCTGTACATACCCTTCCATTTTTCACTAAAATTTGTATGACTGCCAATTATGCTTGCCATCATGTTATCCTTAGCTGCCTTCTTTGCTAGATTCAATTTTCTAGTAAGTTCCTTCAATTTCTCCTTACTTCCACAGCCATTTCTAACTCTATTTCTTTCCAGTCTGCACCTCCTTCTTAGTCTCTTTATTTCTCTATTATAATAAGGTGGGTCTTTACCATTCCTTACCACCCTTAAAGGTACAAACCTGTTTTCGCATTCCTCAACAATTTCTTTAAACCCATCCCAGAGTCTGTTTACATTTTTATTTACCGTTTTCCACCGATCATAGTTACTTTTTAGAAACTGCCTCATACCTGCTTTATCAGCCATATGGTACTGCCTAACAGTCCTACGTTTAAGACCTTCCTTTCTATCACATTTATTTTTAACTACCACAAAAACAGCTTCATGATCACTAATACCATCTATTACTTCAGTTTCCCTACAGAGCTCATCTGGTTTTATCAGCACCACATCCAAAATATTTTTCCCTCTGGTTGGTTCCATCACTTTCTGAATCAGCTGTCTTTCCCATATTAACTTATTTGCCATTTGTTGGTCATGCTTCCTGTCGTTCGCATTTCCTTCCCAATTGACATCTGGCAAATTCAGATCTCCCGCTACAATCACATTTCTTTCCATGTCGTTTCCCACATAGCTGACTATCCTATCAAATAATTCCGAATCCGCATCAGTGCTACCCTTTCCCGATCTGTACACTCCAAATATATCAAGTTGCCTATTATCTTTAGAACGACAAAAGAGTAGCGTTACAAAAATGTTGCAAAGTTTGGGCGGGGAAGAACTGGGAGAATGGAGACGAGCTGCTCGACTGAGTGGTATGTTCCGAGCTGTCATTGGAGAAATGGCGTTGAATGACATTAGTAGACGAATAAGATTGAGTGGCGCCTTTAAAAGTAGGAAAGATCACAATATGAAGATGAAGTTGGAATACAGGGGGACAAATTGGGGCAAATATTCATTCATAGGTAGGGAAGTTAGGGATTGGAATAACTTACCAAGGGAGATGTTCAATAAATTTCCAATGTCATTGAAATCATTTAAGAAAAGGCTAGGAAAACAACAGATAGGGAATCTGCCAGCTGGGCGACTGCCCTAAATGCAGATCAGTATTGATTTATTGATTTCTTGTTGTATTTATATTATTATTATCATCATTATACACTGGAAATACTGTTCGGAAGCTACTGCAGACGACAAAAATCCTAAATGCTAATGAAGCTGGCCGCGTAAACATACGTATATAAAAACTAAAATACTATACCGCCATTTGACTATGGAGTGTATGCACAGGATTCACTCCTTTAAACAAAAAGAAGTGTTCCGTTGTACCTAGCGTGTTGCGGAGTTTACTAACTTGTTCAAGCCGCTGAATATGCAACAGAACAACTCTCCAGAGGTCCAACTTCAACAAGCTGAGAACTAGATAAGACAATTCACACTCAGCCAAACATTCCGCACTTGGAGCTGAGCGAGCAAAATTATGTACTACAGAACGGAGAAAGTGCTTTACTCTTTCTTCTACTTACAGACAACATTTCTCTTAGCGTATATACAGTATATATCTCCAGTCAGCTCGTTCTCAATGTTGATTTCAATCAATCACCATCGTCACCCAGATGACGGATTCCCTATCAGTTGTTTACCAAGTCTCTTCTTAAATGACTTCAAAGAAGTTTTAAACGTATCAAACATATCCCTTGATCAATTATTCCAGTTCCAATCTGTCCTCTTAAATTCCAACTTTATTTCCATTTGATGATCTTTACTACTATTAAAAGTTCACCTTCAGCATTCTTCTGTAACACCACATTTAAAAAGCTTCTATTCTCCTTCCTTCTGAGCTAGTTACCGTCCATATTTCACTGCCATACAACGCCACGCTACAGATGAAATTGTATAATAATAATAATAATAATAATAATAATAATAATAATAATAATAATAATAATAATGTCCGCCTCTGTGGTGTAGTGGTTAGCGTGATTAGCTGCCACCCCCGGAGGTCCGAGTTCGATTCCCGGCTCTGCCACGAAATTTGAAAAGTGGTACGAGGGCTGGAACGGGGTCCACTCAGCCTCGGGAGGTCAACTGAGTAGAGGTGGGTTCGATTCCCACCTCAGCCATCCTGGAAGTGGTTTTCCGTGGTTTCCCACTTCTCCTCCAGGCGAATGCCGGGATGGTACCTGACTTAAGGCCACGGCCGCTTCCTTTCCTCTTCCTTGCCTATCCCATCCGATCTTCCCATCCCTCCACAAGGCCCCTGTTCAGCATAGCAGGTGAGGCCGCCTGGGCGAGGTACTGGTCATTCTCCCCAGTTGTATCCCACGACCAAGAGTCTGAAGCTCCAGGACACTGCCCTTGAGGCGGTAGAGGTGGGATCCCTCGCTGAGTCCGAAGGAGAAACCGAACCTGGAGGGTAAACAGATGAATAATCATAATAATAATAATAATAAGAAGAAGAAGAAGAAGAAGAAGAAGAAGAAGAAAGATGGAAACTGCGTTTAGATTATGTCAGAACACCTACAAATCTAAGTCACTCTCCTACCAGGCCAAATTTAAGCACTACAGCACGATAGTCAAACCTGAATGTTTATACGCAGGTGAGACAATAGCCACAAAGGGACTCTCAGATTTGGAAAAGAAAGAAAGGAGGTTCCTTAGAAAGATATTTGGACCCATAAAATCATCAGACAAGTTTACGTTTTGCATGAGACTAAACCGAGAACTATATCAACAATTTGAAAACATCACCACCACAATGAAAAAGAGGAGATTGACGTTCTACGGACATATTAAAAGGATGAGATCGGAGAGACTCGCCAACAGGATCCTCACCTTCCAGGAGAATAGGAAGACACAAGTCCTATGGGTAAAAGAAGTCCACCGAGATTCAGAAAAACGTGGGATCACGGCAGAAGATATAACAAACAGAAAAATCTTCAGGCAGAGAGTTGCGGAGGTGAAGGACCTAACTGATGAGAAAACGAGGAAGAATAGAGTATTCTCGGCAGAAGAACGAGCACGAGCAAGCCAACGGATGAAGGAAAACTGGCGAAAGAGGAAGGAGAAAGAACTTGAGAAAGCAATGAAGTTGCGTAATCGTAGCCCATAGATACCTGAAAAGAAAAGAATAATAATAACAATAATAACTATAATAATAATACACGGACGGAAAGACACATGCAACATCCTGGCTGATTTCCGACAAAAGAGTAGCGTCACAAAAATGTTGCATTGTTTGGGCTGGGAGGACTTGGTAGAAAGGAGGCAAGCTGCTCGACTGCTCGACTAAGCGGTATGTTCCTAGCTGTCAGTGGAGAGATGGCGTGGAATGACATCATTAGAGGAATACGTTTTTTTTTGCTAGTTGCTTTACGTCGCACCGACACAGATAAGTCTTATGGCGACGATGTGATAGAGAAGGGCTAAGGGTGGGAAGGAAGTAGCCATGTTCTTAATTATGGTATAGCCCCAGTATTTGCCTGGTGTAAAAATGGGAAACCACGGAAAACCATCTTTCAGGGCTGTCGACAGTGGAGTTCGAACCCAGTATCTCCCGGATGCAAGCTCACAGCTACCGCATGGCCCACTCACCCGGCCGAATAAGTTTGAGTGGTGTCTTTGAAGGTTGAAGAGATAACAATATGAAGGTAAAGATGGAATTTAAGAGGACAAATTGGGGCAACTATTCGTTTATAGGAAGTGGAGTGAGGGATTGGAATAACTTACCAAGGGAGATGTTCAATAAATTTCCAATTTCTTTGCAGTCATTTAAGAAAAGGCTAGGAAAACAGCAGATAGAGAATCTACCACCTGGGCGACTTCCCAAAATGCAGATCAGTAGTGACTGATTGACTCAAGGACAAGCGAAATATTTCGGCCTTGTAATTACATTAGTAGAAGAATAATTTGAGAAGGCACGATGAAGAGATAATGAATCAAACTGGTGAGAGAAGAACGAATTAGTGAAATTTTACCAGAAGATGGGATAGAACAATATGCCACATCTTAAGATACCCGGGACTTGTTCAGTTAGTTTTGAAGAAAGTGTAGTGGGTAAGAACGGTACAGGTAGACCAAGAAATGGAGCAGATCACAACAGATTTAGGATGTGTAGTAGTTAACGTAGAAATGAAAATGTTAGCACAGGATAGGGTGGCGTGGAGTGCTGCATCAAACCAGTCTATGGACTGATGACCAAACGACAACATTTTTCTTCCTTACGAAGAGGTCTGATGGGGACCACACGACAATTTCAATTCATCCTTCCTTGTTGTTTCCAATTCCGATCATTCCAGTATTACTTCATTATTGCTTTATTCTCCGTTCCACTTTGCACCGAGTTTTCTTTTCATTCCTCCTTGGAATTCTTCCATTATTAACATTTTCTTATTTCTTTCCAAGTCTTGTTTGCCACTGGTTGATTTATTCTCTCATTGGTTCTTGAATATCTGTTTTGTCAATTATTCGTCTACTAATGTAATTGCAAGCTCGAAACATTCTGCTTAGTCAAGTTGTTCGTCTCCTTACTACCAAGTCTTCCCCGCCAAAAGTTTGCAATATTTCCGCAATACTATTCTCTATTCCTTTTTTTTTTGTAGGAAATCATCCAGAAAAATTGTGCTGCATCCCTTTGAATATTTTCTAATTTTCGAATCAAGTAACTCTAATGGGTTCCACGCAAAGGAATCAAACTCTAATTTGGGTCTTACCAGTGACTGATACGCCCTCTCATTTACATACTTACTACAACCCCTAATTACCCTGCAAACTAACTTGGTTTGTAGGAAGTGTCGTCTAGCCCAATCTTCCGTTATGAAGCGAGAGTAACACAAATTCTAGGGTTCTGATCGTTCGCACCCCTATTGCTTATGCAAAACTCATAGCATGACCGTTGCGCAGGATAGACTATACCTTCCCATAAGTTTGCATTCTAACCTATTACTGCCCAAAAATCTGGACCCTAGTCAAAACCACATGAAGAGATGGCTAACCTTTATTTACAATTCCATTTTCTTACGTTTGGAACAAGGTGCCCATAATAAAACAGAGCGAAGCGAATCTGTAGTCATTTCCAAGCAGCACATTTTTGAGGGCAAATAAAGATTTAAAAATACCGGGTGATTAAACATTTTGCGCAGGAACTGAAAGAGCGCAGAGAAGGGTCAAAGTTCAACAACTTGCGGATAGTAATGTATAGACCCTGGAATTTTACGCTATAATAGATTAGAATGCAATTACTGAGGCGAGTAACAAGTATAGTCTAATCTGCACTACGGTTATGTTATGAGGTTTGCATAAACATTAGGGGTTTGTCACATCAGGCTCAGGTGCCTGTTTGGAAATAATAATAATAATAATAATAATAATAATAATAATAATAATAATAATAATAATAATAATAATAATAATAATAATAATAATAATAATAATACAAGCTAGACTTTCATTGCAGCAACACTCTCCATTATCATTTCATTTCATCTGTCAATCACTAATAATTGCCCCAGAGGAGTGCGCCAGGTTTCGGCAGCCGGCACAATTCCTAGCCTTGCCGCTGGATGGGGGCTTCTTTCATTCCATCCCTGACCCGGTCAAATATGTTGCAAAGTTTGGGCTGGGAAGACTTGGGAGAAAGGAAACGAGCTGCTCGATTACGTGATATGTTCCGAGCTGTCAGTGGAAAGATGGCGTGGCAGGACATCAGTAGACGAATAAGTTTGAGTGGTATCTTTAAAAGTGGGAAAGATCACAATATGAAGATTAAGTTGGAATTCAAGAGAAAAAATTGGGGCAAATATTCGTTTATAGGAAGGGGAGTTAGGGATTTATATAACTTACCAAGGGAGATGTTCAATAACTTTCCAATTTCTTCGCAATCATTTAAAAAAAGGCTAGGAACACAACAGATAGGGACTCTGCCACCTGGGCGACTGCCCTAAATGCAGATCAGTAGTGATTGATAGTTTGATTGATTGATTGTTTGATTGGTTGACTGATTGATTGATTGATTGAATTGATTGATTGTTTGATTGTTTGTTTGATTGATTGATTGATTTATTGATTGGTTGATTGATTGATTGATTGATTGATTGATTGATTGATTGATTGATTGATTGATTGATTGATTGATTGATTGATTGATTGATTGATTGATTGATTGATTGAGTGGAACACAGGTTGTCGGTTTCCATTTTCACAAACTACACGATATACTGCCATGCCTGCAAAAAATTATACGCCTCAAAACATCTATCGATGAATGAATGTCAAACTAGGACACTACAATGCAATAGTCAGACCGTCAGTCTTCTACGCAGCACAAGACCCCACTAAGAGCCCTCGAAGTAAAAGAAAGGAAGTTCCTGAGAAAGATAGCAGGACCAAGGATCCTTCCCAATGCACAAACCAGACTGTGAGCTCTAGCAGCACCAAGAAAACCTCACAGATGGCTTTCTATGGACACATGTGTAGAATGGATCCCCACAGATGTCCTGTGAAGATCTTCAAAGTAGCCAGCGAAAGTAAAGCAACTGGATCCCTGTGGATTAAGCAGGTTGAGAAGGATCTCGCAGAACTTACTATTAATCAAGCCTCAATAACTAACAGATGTAACTACCGTTCAGCTATCAAAACCATGCCCTTCCTAATATCCCATACAGAAACTAACCACAATGTGACCAGGGAATGGTCAGAAGAACGCAAGATATATTTCGGCAAGGAAAGGAACGATTCCTGGGCCAATCAAAACGGAACAGAAATAATGTTTACTTGAAGGTGAAAATCGTGACGTAACATCGCTTTAAAAATTACCAACCAGATAAAAATACGAAAATGCATATCTTGTACTTATTTGATTCAGGCAGTTTTTCTATATTTGCACAAGAGATTAGAAAAAATATATTAACATTAATTCTATTTTCCGTAAATTTTTGGGGGGATGAAAGTAAGAACACATTTTTTGGTCGTTTAGTTTTTGCAGTCTTTATGTTTATTTCAAACATTGACTAACTTACGTTCTAACAGATACAGTACATTGTAACTGGAGTGGAGGATATATTCAGCAATATATTCACTCATTTCTAACCTTGTCCATAACATTCCTGAATGTCTACAAGTCCAAACACCTAAAGGGACGGAATATGTGCCCATTACCTTAAGGTTTACAAACAAACAATGTTACAGCAGCGCTGAGCTATGGCTCGGTATGTTGGCCCCTTAAAAAACTCCACGTCACAGATTTGAAAATGGTTCAGAGAAGGTAAAAATTTATACATTAGAGGAAGCTATAAAATGAAAGCCGTTTGTAAGAATTTAATCCAATCTTGGTAACACTTGTTTGGTTATGTCATAAGAAGATCTGATGATCACATGAAAAGGAGACTCCTAGCTATAACGACTAAAACCAGGAACGTAGTAGACTCCTGACTTCGCAAGAGTCCTTAATCAACAAGCACTTCCTGAAACATATCTTACTGCACATGTAACACAGATACACATCATAATATGCTTAGAGGACGGGTGAAAAATGCACAATTTCAGAAAGGACAGCGCGTCGATTATCTGAAGAATTTCGTACCGGTAAGTGATGATAATGTACGTAATATACTGTGAAGAACGACGCTTTAAATGCATATACAGAGACAAATCCAGGCGCCACCTTCGAAAACTTTCCCGACAATTGAAAGTTTCCATTTAAAACTTTTTGAACCATCAACAATTAGCAGGAACTGTTTCATAAAGCCGTCTAAGTTCCCACACCTTTCCTGCTTAATAGATACCGCAGCCACAGACATTCGTCGAGGGACTGACAAGTAAAACATCAGCCTCATAGAAACTGCATGGTTCTTTTGTAGGAGATCTTGCAGGGAGAATGTTACTACCTGAGAGCCTCCAACCTGCTCAAGAAGAAAACTGGACTACGTGGAAATTCTCATCAAGTCACGTTGCGGAGCAGGCAGGTCCAGACCCAAGTTGAAATAGTGAATGTGTAGAAGTGCAAACAATGGATGATATTGTTTTTGGAACCATTACCCGGTGATGTACACCATAGAGGGGCTTCTGACATGATTAAATAAAGGCAGAGTGAAAGACATAGATACTTGAATATCGCAAGCCCTGATGAAGCGTTTCCAATCAGCAGCGGGTGGACATGGACATGAACAGTAACCACTTCGTTCGTCTTCAGTATCAGCCGCTAATTGATTGTGGGATATTTTAAAGCTGGAAGTCACTTTCCTCCGGTTTGGATTCACATTAAAAAAGAGATACCCAGGTTATAATAATGATACCAATAATCACGTTTAAGTAATTCCTAACTTACGTACTCATGAATCTCCACCTCCAGAACATCAGCTCAGGTGGGCTACTTCAAAGTTCCTAACCGCTTGAGGAGAGGTGCTGGAAATTCTAGGGACAACTCCAAGAAGTGGGTGTATTTAGGAGAACAGACAGAACTTTGTCAACTACGCCCTATGCAATGTATACTTCAAGATCTCATTGAATAGACCAAACAAGGGAATTGCTGTCTCTGACTATTAACTGGCTCAGTGTGACAAAGGAGTCCAGAAAAATGTAGACACTTTTTGATAGCTAATATCTTTGGAACGAAACGACATAACGTTTCAATTCTTACATGGTAGCGCAGTCGATTTTTTCTCAACAGATGATGAAGGTCATGTGAATGCCACGACAATCTTGGCGTGCGTTTTAGAACACATGACAGTGCAGCAATGAATTAAGTAAGATTGCCGTTTGAGCAATGCGAAGCCCTCATTGAAGTGGTACTGGAACTACCAAAACATTTTGGAGGTATAAGGGCAATGGCGTAATGTGTACGGAACTTAGCCACCAACACGTACAACAATTTATCGTATTCGGGATAAATTTGAAGTCGACAGTACTGTTCAGGATGTGCATAAGAAAACGATTATCAATGAGTCCAGCTTCCAGCGCTGCTGTGTTGCAGCATTTTACTAGTCACATCAAAAACCTGTGAATCAGAGTGTAGCCTACGTAAAATCGGGGTAAGCCGATCAACCGTACGACGAATTCTGAAGGCTACAAAGTGTACATTCCAAGTTGGCTGCACGCTATGAACGAGGACGACCCGCATCGAAGGATGGAGTACTGTGAGTAGTTTAAGGACATGTTTCGCGAGGATGAACGGTTTGCAGAGATGATTATCTGGTCTGCCGAGGTGCAATTCAAACTGAACGTTTCTATAAACCGCCACAACTGCGTGTACTGAGCTCCTGAAAATCCTCACATTCACGTGGACAAACATGTTAATCTACCCGGTGATAATGTGTGATGAGGTCTGTCGTCGCGCGGTTTGTTTGGCCCATTCATCTTTGAAGGTACCGTAACCGGTGAGGTGTATCTTCATATGCTGCAAACATCGATTTTTACCTGCCATCTGAGCCGTGTTTGGAAATGAAATGTTTTACCTACAACAAGATGGCGCTCCGCCTCACTACCACAGATATTTCAGAGCCTACTTGGAGGAATATCTACCTGGAAGCTGGATAGGTCAAAGAGGAGCTGTTGAGTAGCCACCACGGTCTCCGGACCTTATACCTCTTGACTTCTACCTATGCGGGATCTTGAAAAATGAAGTTTATCGACAGAAACCAGCTACACTGAACGAGCTACGAGAAACCATCAAAGCGTCCTGTGCAGTTATCACACCGGCGACACTGACAACCGTAATTTGGTCAGCAGTTCAGTGGCATAGACGTTGTTTGGCTGCTAATGGGGATCACATTGAAAGGTATGTCATTTTGTTCCATTAATACTGAATATCAAGGAGTGTCTACATTTTTGTGGATCCCTCTGTATCTGTAAAGTTCCGTGTATTTTGTGTAATGTATATATGTATTTATGAATATTTGTATTGTTCATATTGTATCAACGCTCTGACCCGAAATAATAATAACTTACGTATCTAGTTACCTAGTAAACTCTTCTGTGCATGAGATTTATGGATTTCCTGAGGAGAATTTACTCCCAAATTAGGCACCCATTAAGGCGGAGAAGTTGGTCACCCCGGCTCCGATTTTGATAACAAAAAGGTAGTGAGCGACCACTTTAAAATATTTAAAATATTGCAAGCTGTACCTCGGCCAGGGCTGCTTTCGTCATGGCTGAGTTGTTCTAATAAGCAGAGCTATTTATTGATCCACCCTTCCTCCTCGTCCTCCTCCTCTTCCTCCCCACCTCTTCCAATTTCCAAACCCCAATTTACAATCTCCATCTCTCTCTCATTAATTCCACAGTCGCTTAAATGAGCTTCAATATATGTATGTATCCCTTTTAGCAGCAAGAAGCTCGGAATAATTCAAATAACTGGAATCAATACCTCGCCTCGCCAGCACACACACACACACACACACACACACACACACACACACACACACACACACACACACACACACACACACACACACACACACACACACACACACACACACACACACACACACACACACACACACACACACACAAGATTAAATACATTGGCGTCAATGCAATGTCATTCATCTGTGTCTCCACGAGACAAAAATCTACATTTAAGACAAAATTTTAGCCTTGGAAGACAATACACAGGTCTGGATACTCCTTTTGTAGTATATAGGGTGCCCGCGAAAAGGTACCAATACATACAGGAGAGGTAGCATGCAACAAACGAAGGAGAACGGTTCGTATAAACATTGGTCGCAAATCCAGTACCATCGGAGTTACGGTCCGCTTGTAGGGGAAGGGAGGGCAAGATGGGAACACGGGGCAAGACGGGGTGGGAGTTTCCTTGTCTCCATGGTGCTGCCACTGGCCTGAAAATGGAAATAGCTTGAAGGGCAGATGAAGGTTACACAGTTTGTACGACTTCTAGTCAGTGTGAGCTGTCTGGATGCTTGGAGTGGCCTTTTTACTGTTTCTCACCCCTGTGATCTTATACATATGTATCCTTTGGACTTTGATGAGGTAAGCTGGAATTGCAATACCTTTGTTCTTGAACACTATCCATTAGACTGTACCTTAATGTATATATATTGAGCTTGTGGAAGTAATTCATAAATAAATGAAGATATTTTCATTCCGTTAGTCTCAGTATAACATTTGGGGCAAGATGGGGACGTGCCCGTCTTGCCCCAGTCCCGATCTTGCCCTTTAGGATAAATAGTATTTCCCCTATAGGTACTTAGATAATTTCTAGTCATATTTCATTTTTATAAATTATGCCCCCTGGTATAGGCCAAGGGTCCAAATACTGAGTGCAAAGGGTAGTGGATTTCTCGATCAGTCATTATCGACAGCAGTGGCTACGCTGGCTAAAGCGCAGCGATAAGTCATGGGGCCAAGCTCTCTGCTGACTCGGTAGACGCGTGGGTTCGAGCCTCACCGTCGACCGTCCTTGAAATGGTTTTCCGTGGTTTCCCATTTTCAACACCAGTCAAATACTGGGATAGTACCTTCTGACAGTCCACGGCCACTTCCTTCGACACCCTTGCCCAGTTTCATTCATCTTCATCCATTCCATCTCTCATCCTGACGCGCAGATCGCCCACGGGAGTCGACTTTAAAGACCTGCACACGGCCTCCCAGGAGGTCACACGAAAAAATCGGTCATTTAAAAATCCATATTTTTACCATAAAAATTAATTGTATCTTGCTCATTATGCCATCTATGAGCCTTATGATGGTTTATTATGGTGTAATACTTTACGTTGATATTAGTAATTCAAGGTTATGGGAATAGATTCAAATTTTAGTATAATTTTTACTGAAGAATGTAAGTTTCCAGGCCAGTGGCAGCACCATGGAGACAAAGAAACCTCCACCCCGTCTTGCCCCATATTTGGTAGTATTTTTTTTTGTGTGGAGTTTTTGTGTTTAACTTTTCAAAAACTATTTTAGTGCACTATGAGAAACAGATAGTGACGCAACAAAATGGAACTATATATGAACATATTATGAACATGTATAACGCACCTGAACTACTTTTTCCTTAGCGTTCCCATCTTTCCCCCCTTCCCGTACTATTATCAATGGTGACTATGTTCCAATAATTTGAGCAGGGTCGTATGCAGAAAAAGAAAAATGTTCCTACGTAAACGACTGAATATGTGGTACATGCAAGATGGGGCACCGGTCCAATTCCATCGTAGAGTTAGGCGACACCTAACACAGATCTTCTATGAGCGATCCGGCCTGCTCGTTCGCCTGACCTTAAACATTTAGATTTTTTGCTTTGAGGACATGTAAGGATCATGGTGTATGCTGTCTCCATAACTAATTTGGATACACTACGAGAACTGTATTCAATGTCCGCGATGCAATCTGGGATGTCCCAACGAATGCGCAATACCATGCGACGAAGGGTGGAAGACTGCACTGCGCGTGTTGTGAGTAGAAGATCAAAGTCATGGTGTTCACTAAGGTTCGGATGTTAAGAAAAAGTCATATTTTCTTTCCTGAGCTCAGTTTACCAGAAATCTTAGAAATAACTGCGAGTGATGGGTCCCTGACCTATATATAATATACATTATATACCCAGAGGTTCACCAGCCCCTTATTTTTCGGAGAAAGGCAACCCAAATAACGCGTATAACATGAAGCTCCTTATAATTTAGTTTTATGAACACAAAATAACTTGCAATTTTTCCTTATGGCCGATAAGGCTTTCCGCTGGCTGTGTGTCATCACTGTAAATTAATCCATGGACCTAGCAAAGGAAAAAACTACTATGCACAATTTCCTTCCAAATACTAAGGATCATTATCCAAACATGTTATTTTTCTGCACCCTGAAATAAAACATATACCCGTAATACGATCGAATTAATAGATTATGCCACGTGTTCTGTAATGTAAAGAAGTTAAATGAACACTGTAAAACATCATTGAAGACTTTGACACCTATATTAACTTTTGAGGTGGTACGGCCATACTTAAGTACTAAGTCTCTAGCAAGAGTCATGCATGCAGACTTCGTGGCCGACTCGGTTAAGGGCTGGAGCAGAAGGTGTGCGAGTATTGGCAGTGTAGTGGTTGGAATCCAGCGAAAGGCAAACATTTTGAACTACAGAGGTGCTCCATTTTATCGGAGATACAATAATTTTCAACATTTTTCCTATTGGTTTTAAGGGATGAGCTCTAATTTGGCGTCCTTCCATTAAGGATGGATGGGAGAAGGATTGGGAAGGAGATCGAACTTGCTCCTTTACTAAGGCACCGTCCAAGCATTTGCCTGGTGGTGAAAATAGGAAACCGAGCAAAACCCTTTTCAGAAGGACCAGCATGGGATTCGAATCTACAACCTCCAGAGTCCAACGCTCACAAATAATAATCCTCATCAACGAGGTCACATCACAGCACTCATTCATTTCCTCACGATGCATTCCCATGCAGAGTACGTTGAAATGTTCCCAATCTATGGAGAAAGTACGGACGAATTAATATATATGCCACGTTCTCCGTAACGGTAAAAAATTAAATGAACACTGTACCGGAAAAGCATTGTTGAAGACGACACGGATATTAACATTCGATGTCGAACGGCCGTTCTAAAGTAATAATTGTTTAGCGAGCCTGTTGCATGTTGTATTCGTGGCTGAGTCGATTAAGCGCAGGTTACAAAAGGTGTCTGAATACCGGTAATACAGTGGTTCGATTTCTACGTTACACATAGCTTTTTAATTTTTCACCGAGAGATTGAGTCCCATTTTAACGGGCACACAATGTTTATGCACACTTACCAGGTCATACCACAGCACGTATTTATTCTTTCACGATGTACTCCAGTGACGAGTACGTTGATATGTTGCTCATTTATGGGGAAACAAGCCAGAACGCAGTCCAGTTGCAACGTCTCTATCACGAGCGTTTTCCTGACAGAAAACTACCAACTACCAATACGTTCAGAAACCTTGAACGAAGATTGCGATCAACTGGAAGGGTAACTTCCGTTAGAGATGCTCCTATAACGTCTGGTCCAAATGAACAGGCTGTTTTTGACGCTGTCCATAATAACTCTCATATTAGTTGATGATGATGATGATGATGATGATGATGATGATGATGATGATGATGATGATGATGATGATGATGATGATGATGATGATGATGTTCGTTGTTTAAATGGGTCTAACAGCTAAAGTCATCGGCCTCCCTCATATTAGTACTCGAACACTTGCACAACTGACTAACATCGGCCAGTCATCAATCATGCCTATACTGCATTACAATAAATTTCACCCATACCATCTGCAGTTACACCAACAGCTCCATGGACGTGATTCAGATGCTAGAGTAACATTTTGTCAATGGGCATTACGCTGGTGACCAATAATGCCACCTTTTTGTCAAGGGTCCTGTTGTCAGACAAATCACGATTTCACAACGCACAATATGCACTATTGAAGCGTGGAGAATGCCCATTGGGTAAGATATGGCCCATTTCTAGTGCAGTGGGGAGTAAATGTCTGGTGTGTGATCTTGGGCGACTATCTCATCGGACCATATTTCTTCGACGGACATCTAAAGGGAGCACGCTGCCTTAATTTCCGTCAAATTGGACTCCTACAATAGTTGCAAAACGTGCCACTGGATATGAAGGGGTGGATCCGTTGACTGGCCCACCAGGTCACCCGATCTAACGCGACTTGGCTTCTTCCTGTGGGGTCACTTAAAGCACGTAGTGTATGCACAGGAGTCTGAAGATCCTGGACATCTTCGGTAACTGATCACCGAGGCATGCCAAGCTATTACACATGACATGATATAACGTGCAAGAATGTATTAAAAACGTCGTACTGAAATCTGTACGAAACAAGGTGGTCAACATTTTGAACACTTGTTACACTGATTATGCAGTGTACCCTACTTCCTAAATACAGACCATTGCAACGTAACCTCGATAAAAACGGTCCTTTTCAGGACGATATGTAGCCGTATTACATTCGCTGTAAAAAGCGTTAATATAGAAAAAAAGGTGTAACAGCTTGCGAATCGAACCTACTACCAGACAGCTTGGCTGATACAATAGACGTGATGAGTGATTAGCCCACCTTAGCTACGGTGAGCCGTGGTGCACAGCCAGCACGTTGTAGTTCTTATAGACACTTCCTGCCCAAACGTAAGATAATGTTATTCACAGCTGTGATCGTCTTACACATTCATTATAGTTTAAATAAAACAAACAATACTGTAATCTGTACCATATTCGCGAACATTATGTAAACGGTATAGTTGTATTAAGGCCATAAAGGAGCAGCTACTAATATTTCTTTCTTGGTAATTGTTTTACGTCGCACCGACACAGATAGGTCAGATGGCGACGATGTGATAGGAAAGGCTTAGGAATGGGAATGAAGCGGCCGTGGCCCCAGCATTTTCCCGGTGTGAAAAAGGGAAACCACGGAAAAACATCTTCAGTGCTGCCGACAGTGGGGTTCGAACCCACTATCTCCCGGATGCAAGCTTACAGCTGCGCGCACCTAATCGCAGGGCCAATTCTCCCGGTGGTAGTAATGTTTTTCGGATTACTATGATATACGCGTTAGTTGGGTTGCCTACCTCCCAAAATCTAAGGGGCTGGAGAACCACCCTGTACTTAATATAAATGCAAATTTCGGCCATTTTTGTTGTTTTGGTGATGTTTTGCTCGTTTTAGTGATATAAGGTCATATTTGTTCATACTCTGAGTATTTTTGTTTAAAATCGAGGAGCCATTTTTAAGAAGGTAGGTACATGATTGACACTGCACACAGACAACAAAGGGTAACACAGGATTACGATGGACTGTAGTAGATATATTTTTCTTTATTTCTTTCTTTTCCCGTAAAAGATTTAGCAGGTTTGAAAGACATGATTCCGAAAAAAAAAATTAGGTGTTGTGCGAACGTACGCCGAAAGATATAAAAAATATGCTAATACTTCGGCTTCATTCTGGGTTCTTTTCTTAGGAAAAACTGTGAGAACTGCGCCTTTGGGCTGATACTGAATGCGTGTATAACGTTTTAACGCACCTACTGTAGCTCAGTCGGTTTGAATTCTTAAATGTGTCTGCTGTGTTGTCGCTAATCATTTTGTAGCATGTTTAATGTTAGTAGTTTTAGATCATGTCCGCCTTTGTGGTGTAGTGGTTAGTGTGATTAGCTGCCATCCCCGGAGGCCCAGGTTCGATTCCCGACTCTGTCACGAAACTTGAAAAGTGGTATGAGGGCTGGAACGGGGTCCACTCAGCCTCGGGAGGTCAACTGAGTAGGTGTGGGTTCGATTCCCACCTCAGCCATCCTGGAAGTGGTTTTCCGTGGTTTCCCACTTCTCCTCCAAGCAAATGCCGGGATGGTTCCTAACTTAATGCCACGGCCGCTTCCTTCCCTTTCCTTGTCTATCCCTTATAATCATCCCATCCCCAAGGCCCCTGTGCAGCATAGCAGGTGAGACCACCTGGGCGAGGTACTGGCCATCCTCCCCAGTTGTATCCCCGACCCAGACTCTGATGCTCCAGGACACTGCCCTTGAGGTGGTAGAGGTGGGATCCCTCGCGGAATCCGAGGGAAAAACCGACCCTGGAGGGTAAACAGATTAAGACAGAAGGTTTTAGATCATGAAAATCTATAGCCTCTTTTCCAGTCATTTGACCAAGTCAGGGATGGAATGAATGAAGCCCCCATCTTACGGCGAGGATGGAAATTGTGTCGGCTGCCGAAGCCTGTCGCATTCCTCTGGGGTAATGATTAATGACTGACAGATGAAATGATATTGGAGAGTGTTGCTGGAATGAAAGATGACAGGGAAAATCGGAGCACCCGGAGAAAAATCGGTCCCGCCTCCGCTTTGTCCAGCACAAATCTCACATGGAGTGACCAGGATTTGAACCGCGGAACCCAGCGTGAGAGGCTGGCACGCTGCCGCCTGAGCCACGGAGGCTTCTTCACTGCCTGCACGGTTGTTATTTATTTATTTATTTATTTATTTATTTATTTATTTATTTATTTATTTATTTATTTATTTATTTATTTATTTATTTATTTATTTATTTATTTATTCACGAAGCACGAGATACAGTAACTTTGGGGTAATTTCACTTGTACTGTCAACAGACCAATTAACAAATGCAAACTTTCATGATAACATATAACAAACATAACAAAAGGTAACAAGATCAGGTACACACCCTACTAACAACAACTGTCCAAATCGAAAACCATGAGAATGTCCATGTTCACACCAAGTCGTCGTAGGACAAGATGGTGGTATAACCACTTCATATTTCACATCAACTTATCCTTAAGAGACTATTTACACCCCTCTAGAATGTACTTTTATTTGACGCTATATCAAGCTCTTGTCTCCAATTAATAGTGTTAAAGAGAGTTGGGAAGCGGATTAGGAAAGATCGTTGAAAGTATTGAGTACTGAGTGTGGGGCATGCGAAAAATGTTTTGATTCTGGTGGAGCGGAAAGGAACACTGAGAGAGCAGAGTGAGACAAGATGTTCTTAGCGGTAATGGCCATTTATGATCCGGTGAATGAAACTCAGGTCAGCTACCTGTCGCCTGATGTGCAGCGTAACGCATTTATTGCCTTTAATACCTGCTGCGTAGACAGATTTCTGAGCTTGGGGTTTCTGTTGCTTACAATTGAAGCAAAGAAGGGCACTGCTTTGTCTAATTGGTTAATATTGGAGGGGGAGACTGTTGCCCAATTCGGAGAGCAGTAGTTCAAGAGAGGTTGACTGATCATGAGGAAGAAGTGACGAGGAGCAGTGAGATCAGAAATTTCTGTGTGAAGTGCTAGAGAATGTCTAGTAATTTAATAGCCTTGGTTTCATGTCTTTTTTACGTGATTCTTGAATTGTAATTTTGTATGGAATATTACATATCTAAACCACGCTATTGCGTGACTATGGCAATGGGCTTGTCGAGCAGGTAATATGATGTCGGTAGAGGAGATATACGGAGTGTTATGGTCATGTGGCTGCATTTTTATGGACTGGGGATAAATTTCTAAGTACGGCACCAGTTCGAGAGGACGTTAAGTGAGGACTGTAGAAGAGCTTCATTTCCTGCTCTCTCTAAATATCTTGCAGTCGTCAGCAAAAAGTAGGGTATTTGCTGTTTAGTTGAGTTTGGATGGCAGATAGTACATGAACAACCAAAACAGAAAGGGGTCAAGAGGACTGCCTTGTGGAACACCGGGGATGACTGGTAACCACGAGAATAATGTGCCTGATATCACACATCCGTCACACATTTTTCGCGTTATTCTACACAAATTTTTGAATGAACCCTAGCCATAAGACATATTTATGTGTCGAAAACACCTCAGTGAAAGATATTCACATCATACAAAACCGTTACTCGAAGCAGAGAGCCAGAGTCAAGATTGGACAAAGAAAAACTTCAGATATACAGTATGTATAAAAAGATGACAACCTATGTTTAAAAATTAAGCAGTATTCACTGTTTTAACTGCTCAACAGTCTGATACCTTTAATAAATGTACTCAATTTTTCATTGGGCAACATCTTAAGTTGGCGGGAAGAGACAGAAGTGTGGTAAACTTCTAAAACACAAACAACAAGCGCTAAACATTCCAGTTTATAAAACCTTTGCATACAAAATTACTCTAGAATTTTAATAGTTCATCTTCACACAAGAGGGCATAGTAGAAGTTTATAATAGCGACATCTGTTGAGAAATTTTCAAACTTCTCGCACTAATTGTTGCAAGTTTTATATTTTAGATGACATTCTACACACTTAATTTAAATGTGCAGGGCGGGTGTACCTCTGGTACAGTTATTATTATTATTATTATTATTATTATTATTATTATTATTATTATTATTATTATTATTATTATTATTATTATTATTATTTTGTCCGACTAAATGCATGAATGGTCAGCGTTGAGGCTTTAGGTTCAGAGGGTCTCGGTTTTGATTCCTGGCCGGGTCGGGGATTTTAATCGTGTTTGATTAATTCATCTGGTTCGGGGACTTTCCGCTTCATATTCAGACAACACACGACACTACCAGCCCTCACAGAAACGCGCAACAGCGATTATATCCTTTCACATAAGGTTGGCGCCAGGAAGGGCATCCAGCCGTAAAACAGGGCCAAATCCACATGTGCACACAGTTCGCACCCGCGACCTCACAGCTGTGGGAAGAGCGGGTTTTCAAACCACTTCAAGGATTTTAATTCTGGCCTGTGTAGCAGAACGTGGTTCACGTGATACGAGAATTTCTCACGCTCTTAGTTACAGGAAGAAAGCGCACAGTGAGAAAATGACGCTACTGACCTAGTGTACAGTGGTTGCCATGGTTGCAATGGTGTCGAAAATTTATTACACTAATTCCGGATAGACCAATAGCCTAAAAGCATATCCTCAAAGATCACGATCCTCAGGATTGAGGGAACGAAAAAAGGAGCGATTATTTAATCCATCGTCAATCACACGATATGGAGGTCTTCATTTACTCTGTGTTTCACAGTCCCTTGTTATTCCTTCTCCTCCTCCGCTTTCTCCCTTTCTCAGCAGCAGTACCATTTCATAAAGAAATAGACATCATTAGTAGAAGTGAACACACTAATTATGTAATGATTTTCCATCAATTCTTTTCAAATCATATATATCTGTATATCATGATTAATTAAACCTCTTTTAAAGAAAAAAAGGGAGAGTAGATCCGCTACCCCTAAAAAAAGAAGTATTGTAATTACATAATCGATAATACAAGGAAACGGCTTCCATTCATCTCTCTGCCAGAAGAGAAGTTCCGGGATTACACAAGCAATTATTCCTTTATCGAGACTCCCCTCTCTCTTTCCCCTTTCATTTTAGTCTTTGATTTCCCCCTCCCCCTTCCTCATCCTTTCCTTTCCAGTGTCCCTTTTTAAAAGAAAAGTAACTTCCTTTTCTCATTGACAGAGTACGGACACAAGGAGATGAGAAAGAGAAGTGGGGAGGAAGTTGCAGTTACCTCCTCTTTGAGAAGACCAGATCAAGCGGAGATGATCACAGCAAGGCACGGTAACAGCTGAACGAGAGGTTTCGTCTTCCCTTATTCCTTGTCATATCATCGTCTTCTACAATCTTTAGAAAGGAAGAAAAAAATTATTAAACTTTCATTTAAACCGCATGAAGTAAAAGATGTCGCTCTATTAAGAGTTGGGTACATTGGAGGAAATTACGATTAAAGGTACTTTTTTGTCTTAAAGAGAAGGATGATTGCTGCTAATAGGATTAAATGAGCGAGTGTTAAGTAATACATTGTCTGTCTATCTCCTTGTCTGATTGGTCATCGGAGTGGCATTTGCTTCAGACGGCTCTGGGTTCGATTCCCGCTAAGGTTACCTTGAAGACTGCGTATTTGTGGTCGTCATAGTACGTATCTCTTCATATGTACGTAAATTTAAAACTTTTCTCTCTGTCGAATATATTCACTAGTTATAACAGTATAAAATACCCGTAAAACACTGTACTAAGCAAAGAATTATATGTTTTGTTCCTGAAAGAATATCATCAGATTCTATCAAGTGGGACATACACCTTTGAACATAGAAAAAATGGGGTGTATTAAATACTTGTTCCCGTAGCAATAGAAATGAACAGTAAAAGGAAATTTAGAATCGCAAACATATTGTTCCTTAATAATATGCCTACATATTTAGAAATGATATCATCCCATAAAAAGCAAAGCAAAGTCACCTCCGTACAGGCCATGAAGCCCCTTGGAGGAGTGAAGGTAAAGGCTTCCACCATTGTTAACCTCGGTACGTGATGGGGTAGAGTGGTTAGCTTTACGCCCGGGCGCCTTTGCCCCCAGGAATCAACCTGGTACTCATTTTTGGTGTAGGCTGAATGAACCTCAGGGCCATAAGCACCTCCGGAAGTGGAAATCTCGTTTCTTAAAGATATAATCCCATACCATAGTTAATTATTGAAATTTTTCCAAACCCATGAATATTTTTCTATCATTCTTCTTTATTGTAATTACTAGAGTCCGAATTTTTAGGTACTGATAGGGTAAAAGCCGGTCCCGTGGTGTAGGGGTAGCATGCCAGGCCACGGGTTCGATTCCCGGCCAGGTCAGGGATTTTTACCTGGACCTGAGGGCTGGTTCGAGGTCCACTCAGCCTACGTGATTAGAATTGAGGAGCTATCTGACGGCGAGATAGCGGCCCCGGTCTAGAAAGCCAAGAATAACGGCCGAGAGGATTCGTCGTGCTGACCTTACGACACCTCGTAATCTGCAGGCCTTCGCGCTGAGCAGCAGTCGCTTGGTAGGCCAAGGCCCTTCAAGGGCTGTAGTGGCATGGGGTTTGGTTTGGTATGGTTTGGTTTGGTTTGGTTTGATTTGGTTTGGTTTGGTTTGGTTTGGTTTGGTTTGGTTTGGTTTGGTTTGGTTTGGTTTGGTTTGGTTTGGTTTGGTTTGGTTTGATAGGGTAAAATGCAAAATTTACTTAAGCGAACAACAAGTATATACTACCCAGTACAGCGGTTATGCTGTGAGATTTGCATAGATATTGGGGATACGGCCTCTATAACTCCTTGAATTTATGTTACTCTTGCTACATTATGGTACAATGGGTTGCATGACACTTCCTACAAACCAAATTACTTTGCATTCTAACCTATTGTCACCTAAAAATCCGAGGTCTAGTAATTAGTAATGTTATAACTACAATCTGTACTAGAATCAGTGAAGACCGTCAAGTATAAATATTTCTTTCAAGCAGTTATGTTCAAGTAGTGATTTTTTTCATTAATTCTCATTTGAAAATAATCTTAAGAACTTAACCAATATATATATAATTCTAGATTATATTTTCTTCTCTATGAAATATACATGCATTACAAAATTTCACCATAATATCTTAAAACCTTTCAGAGTTATCAGGGCGACGGTTCTGAAAAGAAAGTAACGGAAATCGAAAAACGAACTTACCGATAAAGAGCTTGCTTGGATGACAGGGCTTTAAGTTTTTGGTCAAAACTCCGAAAATATTAGAGATATTAACAAACTTTTTGCACTGTTATTAAGAGAAATTGAAAAATTACATTTTGCTATTTTTTGCTATTTGGTTTACGTCGCACCAACACAGATATGTCTTATGGCGACGATGGGATAGGAAATGCCTAGAAATTGGAAGGAAGCGGCCGTGGCCTTAATTAAGGTACAGCCCCGGCATTTGCCTGGTGTGAAAATGGTAAACCACGGAAAACCATCGTCAGGGCTGAAGCTGATGAGGCTCGAACCCACTATCTCCAGATTACTGGATACTGGCCTCACTTAAATCACATTTTTGGTTTTGTCAAACATCGCCCCTTAAATTACACGCCTTTCTTTTAATTGATGAAAATTGCTTACAAATGTTAAAACACTTCTTACCCATAGCCTCATTTTCTCCCTCCCACCTCCTTATCCAATTTCATTCACCACAATTTTTTGATCTTCATTAGCTTCTCAACTGAGTTTGCGTCAGTAAGTGCATTCGGCATCTCATCTCTAACCACGTATCAGGAAAAGGAATTCAGGGGTAGACATACATACAATTTATTTTGATAAATAAACGTAAAGAAACAGCGGAAAAGGCAGGAATGCAAATATCCTTTGAGAAAACTAAGTACATGAACATAGATCCCAAAGAACCAACATGGACAATGAAGACCAAGTTTGGTGACATAAAAAGAGTCCAAAAACTGCAAAGGAACTGCAAAGAAGATTACATTCAGACTATGCCAGGAAACTTATAATTCCAAATCCCTCTCTTATAAAGCCAAACATAGGCACTATAATACCGTGGTGAAACCTGAATGCCTCTATGTAGCAGAAACAACTGTCAGACAAGTGATTACCGCAATAGAAAAGAAAGAACGTAAATTTATAAGGAATGTTCTGGAAGCCAAGAAAGCAACAGGAGATGATTTTACCTTCCGTTTGAGATCAAATCATGAGCTGTATGAAAAATGTGAAAACATTCCAACCTCGATAGGATAAAGACGACTGACTTTCTATGGACACCTGAGAAGAATGGGACCGCCAAATAAGATCCTCATGTTCCAGGAAAGAAGAAAGACCCAAGTACCATGACTGAAAGAAGCTCATCAGGATCTTCAGAAGGAAAATCGCGGAGGTGACGGATCTGTTGGTAGACAAACCCAAGAGAACAAGAAGGGTGTTCTTGGATGGGGAACGAGCAAAAGCGAGCCAGAGGATGAAGGAGAATTGGCGTTAAATGAAAGAACCTCAACAGTCAAGGAAGTTGTAACATATAGCACGTTGAAACGATCCTAAATAAATAAATAAATAAATAACATAAAATGTGTCACGAGAAATCCTTTAATACCGAGCGAGAGGCTACGCATTTTGAGTCAAATAGCTGTCATCTTGCATTCGGGAGATAGTGGATTCCAACTCTACTGTCGGCAGACATGGAGATGGTTTTCTGTGGTTTGCCATTTTCACACCAGGAAAATTCTCGGATTGTACCTTAAACAAGGCCAATTCCTTCCCACTCCTAGTCCTTTCCTATCCCATCCTCGTCATAAGGGAGATCAGTATTCGAGCAGATGTAGCACTTTTACACTTAGAGCCGAATGCACAAACGGTGCTTAGACTATGTCTACGGTTAAACAATGCCTAAGTATGGCTGCCGCATTGCAGAGACGTTATTCATCACTTGGACACTGTCTAAAACCGATGTTCAACCGGTCATGCTTAAGCACTGCCGAGAGCACTGTTTAACCTCAAATGACAGGAGTGAATCACAATCAGAAGTTATGTACCATGAAACATGTAATTTGTGTTATCATGTTGAGATGATTCCGGGAAGAAAGGTTAGTCCGACGGCCTCTCTGTGAGTCGCCCGCAGCTAAATCGCAGCAATTCATTTGACATGTACGGGGAGATAGATCTTAAAATAAGGTTTCGCTTTACAAGTGACTTGTTGCTTGAGACTGACAAAGAGACAGTTCGGTAACTGTCAACTTGAATTCTTGGCAACCGATATATTTTGTTATATACATGGGATAACTTCCATGGAATTATAGGTCACTTCGACTACATGCATATCAGAATTACGTGTTCCGATCGTCTGAGGGCTGTCACATACATCAACCGGGAGGGAGTCACATATATTTACTGCCAAGTAAACACACATAATAGTGAAAACTAAAAAGTAGTTTGTATGTGGTATATATGTATATAATCATACAAGTTGTCGGCAACTATCAGATAGGAAAAGGCAAGTGGTGGTGATGGTGGTGATTATTGTTTAAAGAGGAGGGCTGGGGATGAAGAGCTGTGGCCATAATAACAGCCCTAGTATTTGTCTGGTATAAAAGTAGGGAAACTACGGAAAACAATCTTGAGGGCTGCCGATGACGCGTTTCGTACCTACGATCTCCAGAATGCAAGCTACATCTATATGGCCCTACCACACACTCAGTTACACATTACTAATGCTTCATCTTCTCTTCGTCGAAGCTACCATATTTATAAGCAGATTACACTCACTGTAACAACGCTACAATCAAAGCTACACCTTCCCGTACGGTGGTGTGTCGCTTTAGTGTCGAAAATATTTTGAGATTTAATTTCCACCGAAAGCGATACTCTTATCTGTGGGCAAGTCATGCTCATGCACAGCCATATTTCAGTAATGTGTAAGAAGACAAACAGCTGACTGGCGTTTGGCGCGCGCACCGATGAATTTCATTGGTTGCGGTAAGCAAAGAGTTGCATGGAAGTTACTTCTATCTCCATTTCCAAACCAATATTGAAACTTTAAATGTTTAAGCAATTGTTTAAGCAATGTAAGATAGTGTTCGATTTAGACGTTTTTTTAGGTAGACGTTGTCTAAGGCTTAAAACTAGTCATCGTTTCTGCCATCGGCCTTTAATGTCCTCTCCAGCTGGTGCCGTACTTGGAATCCCTACTCAGGTCGTCGCCATACTTGCAGAACACACAGTCGACGCTTCCCTGTCTCCTCAACCGTTTGTGTTGTGGAGTTAACGGCAGCCTGATTCACTAGTCCGGCTGCTGATAGTCTTCAGCCAATGGCGCGGGATGACACATAATGTTTCAGGGACTCCATTACTTGTTTTCAGACGCCAGGTGTAGATGTAAAGGCATTACGACGTGTCTGGTGCGCAATAAGGCGATACTCTCTTGTGGTGGCCAGACGTGTTCAACCGGAACCATGACGATGAGTATGCCTGCCCTCACGTTCCCATGTAGTCCAACATCGGGCCACTGTCACATCCAAATGCCTTACAGCTCTGGATATTGCATGATTCGACCAGGTGGCCAAATGGAGACCCACAATGAGGCCCCTATCAAACTCTTCCAGGTGCTGATAACGCTACCTCGCATCTCCGTGTCCTTCACAGCGAGCATTCAACATCTGACGCTGTTCACGCCCCCTATATACCGCAACAGGCCTGGCAACAACACTAATTCACTCTGGGCGTCGTTGTACCTGTCACAGAGAATTGCAACTCTATAGTTTAGTTCTAATGAGTTTCGACTTGAAATTTGAGCGCTGTCCTTCGTCGGAGGCTAAGTAAATTAATAAAGAGCCAATCATCGGTAATCGATCGCTCCGATAGAGAGCGTTACACTTTAGTTCCGGTTACCAGTGTTGTCGATCTGTTGTATACTACAACCGCGTGCTATCAGCTGTGTGTTCTATTGTGCTCAGTTCTTTTGGCTGCCTTTGTCAGTTCACTCTGACATTCGTGACAAAGCACCAATAATGATGTCAGTTCACTCTGACATTCTTGACAAAGCACCAATAATGATGTCAGTTCACTCTGACATTCGTGACAAAGCACCAATAATGATGTCAGTTCACTCTGACATTCTTGACAAAGCACCAATAATGATGTCAGTTCACTCTGACATTCGTGACAAAGCACCAATAATGATGTCAGTTCACTCTGACATTCGTGACAAAGCACCAATAATGATGTCAGTTCACTCTGACATTCTTGACAAAGCACCAATAATGATGTCAGTTCACTCTGACATTCTTGACAAAGCACCAATAATGATGTCAGTTCACTCTGACATTCTTGACAAAGCACCAATAATGATGTCAGTTCACTCGGACATTCGTGACAAAGCACCAATAATGATGTCAGTTCACTCTGACATTCTTGACAAAGCACCAATAATGATGGGTAGAAATAATGAGTTGATTGAGTGGCTGAAGGAGCACCATATTTTGGTTCACGATAGCATGGGGAAGGCGGAATCTCATGCACCTTCTAAAACAAAACAAGCCCTGGAGAGGAGACATACGCATAAATTTGTTCGCCTTCCATCATACCATTGCCATTTTAACTCCATAGAACTGATTTTGGCCCAAATGAAGGAATGTGCTGCTGCGAATAACCGACTCTTCACAGATTTGGAAGCTGAAAGACTTCTTTGTTAAGCCAAAGGCCGTGTAAGTGCGGAAGATTGATCCGAGGTGAGTGAAGCTTGAGAGAGAAGTATCACAGACGATTATGTTGAAGACGTTATTACCTCGTTACGGCCAAGCAAGAGTGGGACCTCAACAGGCGATGGCAATGCCGACTCGGAAATGAGTGGTGTATTCCATTTGTAGTATTTTTTCTTCTATAGGAGAACCTGAATCGATTAGCAACGCGAAATCTTCTAGATACTAGTAGACATTTATTTTCATTTTATCGCGTTTTGTCTGTTCGAGCATTGATCTATTTTTATCTTATATACTTATACAAAATGTGTATTGTGTTATTGTTAATCTTATGTCAGTTATGCATGTTGCTGCAAAAATGATTGATTGTCGACTTATATTCGAGTATATACATTTTTGCTCGTGTTATGTGTCATCAAGCAGCTCTTTGTTCTTGTAACAATTTGGCGCCAATGTCTGACACATAGAAACACATAGAAATGGAATTATAATAATTTACATACCCAATGATGGTGTTAACGCATACGAGGTTACACTGACATCCGGGTAACTTCTGGGTGATTATAAAATTCTTTGTCAGGCATTGTATATTAAAGAGGTAATGTGATAATGAGCAGCCTTGCCTGACACCCTCCCTAATTATTGCTGTTGCACTGTACTCTTGTACCTCTGTAGTTCTGCTTGATAGAGCCTCAGAATCATTTACTGTCTTAACAGTCCAGTCCAAGCCAATCGTTTTCAAAATGTTGAACAGCTTCACCCGGTTTACATTGTCAAATGCCTTCTCGATGTCTACCAGGTGTATGCATAAATATTTGCCGGCGTTTGTGGTAAAGAAAACTCGTAATTTTCAAGGGAAATTAATATTTTGTTTGTTCAAAATATTGGACGTCGGCTTCTACACACTTCGCCTATCTTTCAAGTAAGTTATTAATACCATTCCAGGAAAACTGCTTGTCTTTTGCAGAAAAACATTCGTCGAGCCATTTCCAACTTTCTCGAAATTTCTGAAGTGCTGCTCTGCGAGAGCGCGCCCCATTGATGCAAAGAGGTGATAGATGGTACCAGATCGAGAGAATACGGCGGGTGTGGAAGGATGTCCCATTCAAGCGATTTCAAGGTGTCTATCAGTGCTGTGCTGTGTGAGATGGCGCATTGTTGTGTAACAAAATTACTTTGCCATGCCTTCTGGCCCGCCCTGGTCGTCTTTTGATCAATGCGTGATTTAAATTAATCATTTGTTGGCGATAGTTGTGCATTAACGGTTTCGCCTGGCAAATGCTGGTCTTCGCATTTTTGTGGTCTACTGTCTTCCACATTGAAATCAACACGTTTAAATTGTCGACACCATGTCTCACGTGTTCTAATCGATGGAGCGTGTTGACCACATGTTTCTATCAGCAAATCATGACTTCCCACAGCCTTTTTATTTTCATTAAATAAGAAAAGCAATGCATGCCGCAAATGTTCTTTTTCAGGCACAAACATTGACATGATCATTGAAGGAAACTACACAGACGCTAGTGCTTGGCGGACTCAATTTGTGTGTGCTGATAGGTTAATGTCAGACGAACAAACTCATGTATGTGTAAAATTCATACGCTGCGTACTTTTCACTGGTGCCATCTCTTAGTGAAACCGTAAAAGATTATGCAAACACCTAGTAAGTATTTCTGTTCAGCTCCAGTCTTCTTTTTAAAATTGTTGGAAGAGTCAGAATTACTTCTCTTGCTCCTCTTCCTTTTCTGAATCCAATCTGTAACATCATCTGCTTACTTTGTACCACCAACCGCATCATTTCTGTCTACGTGAGAAATCGTCCACTCCACTCTGTTGATCCGTAAACATCCTATGGAAGCTCACGAACATCTGTAAGTAGCCACTAGTTAATGAAGTGTTGTCATTCATTGTCGAATAATTATATTTGTGAGTATGGACAAATTGGGCCATACTCGATTAAAATACTAAAAACAATTAGCGTTTAATGATCAACGCTAATTTAGGCTGACTTCATTAATTGCAGCACCATCATGGTACCAAAGAAAGAACATATTTTAGATTGTACTGGATACAGGACTGTAATGTTCTCTCTTGATTCTCCTCGGCCCACGGCTATCCTGTTTCTTATATCAGGCGGCTTGCGAGCGCCGTACTTCCTATCTAAAAATGTTCCGCATGCACAAGTGATGGGTGGGATATCTACTAACTGATTTTCACAGGGGCACTACTACAACCGTCAGAATATAAAGATATAACAATCGGACGGTCACTCGCAGTATGTTCCTCAGCGCTACCCGTCTAATGCAACCACTTGCATTAGTAAACCTCGTTTTCGGCCGCATAGTCCTACGCTGATATATGATACAGCATTACAAAATTTTCTGTCTGCATATCGGCAATGCCTAGTATGTTCAGCAATGACGAATGCACTAACATAATTTTAATCTATGGAGAATCTGATTGGAATTCAGCCGAAGCTCGCGGACGGTATGCATAGGAGTTTCCAAGTAAACGTCTGCCTTCTACACACGTATTCCGCCGAACAGTCCTTGTTTTTTTTTCATACGAACTACTGGTTTATAGAGCGGATTGTCTACACGTGTATAAATTCAAAAGATATTACATTTTATTTTCTGTACCTTTGGCGTATTTACAAATGCACCCTGTTATGGATCGCGTGCAGTAAAATGACTGCTATTTGTTTCACAACATCCGAAATACAGCACGTTGTAGCACTCCTTCGTAAACAAGTGATTAGGCATCCCATGCATCACTAATGCATGTGGGACATTTGTAAGTAGAAAGTACGGTATATTATATTCTGCTGCTTCATCTAGCCCCATTCATCTCGTTACTCTTTTCATCCTACTTATAATATATTCTCATGTTATCCTCCCATTGTTTCTCCCCACTCCATTGATCTCCTAATTCTCCTTACCCTACTAATGTCTCATTTCTTCTCATCCCACTGATTTCCTAATTCTCATCATCCCACTAACTTTAGGATTGGGCCCTCCTGTTGGGAGAGAATCAGTCGTCAAAGAACAGTCCTAGTCCATTACCCAGGGAGGGAAGCTGGGATGGGGTAATGTAGCTTTGAAATGCTAGTGGCTTTACGTCGCACCGACACAGGTAGGTCTTATGGCGACGATGGGATAGGAAAGCCCTAGGAGTTGGAACATCTTTAGGGCTGCCGATGGTGGGATTCGAATCCACTAACTCCCGGATGGAAACTCACAGCCGCGCGCCCCTAACCGCATGGCCAACTCGCCCGGTGCTTTGAAATGCACCCTACGTAAAGGTTTCTCTCCTCTTCCTGACAAGATAAATAAATAAATAAATAAATAAATAAAATAAATAAATAAATAAATAAATAAATAAATAAATAAATAAATAAATAAATAAATAAATCATACCACTTACCTCCTGTTCTCCCCGTTCTGCCTTCATATTCCCGACATCTTCTTTCTCTGCATGTGACCAGTTTCCTAATCATCATCTTACTAAATCTCATCATTCTACTGTCTGCCTTTCCTCTCACTATCCTGTTTCTCCTTATCCGAGTCCTCTCTTCTTCCTTCTTCTTCTCCCCCTCCCACTCTATAGATCATTCCATGTTAACAAAACAGTACTGATTTTATGGACCTACAAGGAATGAACACCACCACCCCCTTTTACACACCCATAATTCCTCGTAATTAATGAATGTTATAATTTTTATTTTTATTCTTTTTATTATATATTAATATTTATTATTATTTATTATCATTTATTATATATTTATAATATTATACTTTATATTGTATTATGATAGGAAAAAATGAGGCTTCTTTTTTCGCTCGCGCGTTATTAAAATAACTACTCAACATTCGCAGGGAGGAAGCACATTGGCGTAATAGCCATCACTTTATTGCCTTCCTTCATTTTCCTTCCGAATTGCTGCGGTACATTTAACAGGTAATTCGTTACTCTGTTGAAGAGAAGTCCCCTATTTCGTTATGTGTGTGTTCTAATATTCTTGCAGTTGTTAGTGAAGATCTTGATGCTGTGGTGTGTGCAGCGATACATCACGGCATGACTTGTACTGATTTAGCTGTTGTTTCTTGAGCGCATGTTATTTTTGAGACCATATCCCTGCATTGATGTGAAAATGAAATTTTACCCCTTCTAAAACTCCTGTCCCCTTGAGCTCCTAAAATTAATTTTCACCTTTGTTTCTCCCCCCTTGTATCTTGAAAATAAATACTGTGTATCATCAATATACTGTATGTGCCACTATGTTTTCCATGAGTTGTTCAATATGTCAACCCTGTTGTCATAAGAGCAATTACTGTTTTCTCAACATGGTATCACCTATAGTTCTCTCCTCATATCACTCGAAGATCCACCTTACAGCTCTGATATTTAAGCAATCACATCCCTTGTTCATATAACCTGATGACGAATTCCTCTCCCACATTGTGAACATTCCTGAATGCCTCGTGTCAGTGATCACTCGATCATCATTTACCAGCCACTTGCCAAAGGATTATCAGCTCTTCTTCCTTCAGGCGTAATTACTCGTAAGAGGTATTAGGACACGGAGGGGGATAAATCTCTGCCCTTCACAAGGAAGAGGACTTCCCTCTCATCACTTGAGGCGTCTTCACGCCCTTCCTGTTAACAAACTGTTCCGTCATTCCGATTAGAACTTAACTTGCCAATGCATAATGATGTTATTTCTTTAGTTACACCTCTTTGAACGATCGTCGGAAACGACATGAGCCCGGGTATATAAGCGCTGGAAGGTTGGTCATTCTGATAAATAAATCCCAGGTTTTAGGCAATAATAATTATGTTAGAATGCAAACCTGCTGAAGTGGGTAACAAGTATAGCCTCCCCTGCACAACGGTTATGCTATGAGCTTTACATAAACATTAGGGGCACATCCCCATGCGAATCTCTATAGCTCATTCCATGTTAAGAAAACAGTTTTGCTCTTGTGACAACAAGGTTGCCATATCGAACAGCTCTGCTCAACACCATGACGCGTAAACCATGGCATATATAGGTGAAACTCAATATTTAAGTTCAAGATACAAGTAGGAAGAAAGTAAACTGCAAATTCATTTTTTGAAATCTAGGGTACAGAGATTGAAGGGCGAGGGGAGGGCTTATATCGGTTTTTACAGCAACGTGGATACTCGACTGCACATACAAAACGTCGAACTGGAAGAAAATGGCAACAGATAATTTTTGTAGACTCGGGGTGGGAGATGCAGTTAATTGCAACTAATAAATTTGCCCAGACAACACCGGGTACTACAGTGCCATCATATATCCCCACGAAAACAATGATACTTTAGTGTAGTGGTTAGCGTGATTGGCTGCCACCCCCCGGAGGCCTGGGTTCGATACCCGGCACTGCCAGAAAATTTGAAAAGTGGTCCGAGGGCTGGAACGGGCTCCAATCAGCCTCGGAAGGTCAAATGAGTAGAACCACCCTCGAAGTGGTTTTCCGTGGTTTCCCACTTCTCTTCCAGGCAAATGGTACCTAACTTAAGGTCATGGCCGCTTCCTTCCCTCTTCCTTGCCTTTTTATTTCCAATATTCCCATTTCTCCCCAAGGCCCCTGTTCAGCATAGCAGAAGAGGCCGCCTGGGCGAGGTACTGGTCATTCTCCCCAGTTGTATCCTCGACTTAAAGTCTAAAACTCCAGGACACTGCACTTGAGGCGGTAGAGGTGGGATCCCTCGATGAGTCTGAGGGATAAACCGACCCTGGAGGGTAAACAGATTAAGAAAGAAAGAAAGAGACAATTAAATGTACTTGGGAAAGAACTGGTAAAAATGTGGCTAAAATAAAATGCGCTTAAGAAACAAAAGAAAAATAACAAAACCAAACCCAGATAAACATCAAGTGAATTTCTACAGCAGTACAGGCCATGCGGTGTTGTATCGCTGCACACCACAGCATTAAAATCTTCATTAACAACTTCTGTACAGTACAAGAGTATTAGAACACACACTCAAATAAATATATGACTTCTCTACAGCAGTGATAAGCAACTGGCGATTCAGAGCGTAACATATACCAGAGAAACTCAGAGGGAAAATGAAGGAAGGGAACAGAGCGATGGGTGTTACCACCATTGTGCTTTCCCCCTGCGAATGTGTTTGTTAACTCTTTAAGGCTTACTAGTTATTTAAAAACTCACCAGCTATTATTACACTTTCCTCACTTACTTTTAGTTGAAATCCACCCTCTTGCATTTATTGACGATCATGAGGAGCATAGACATTATTTTGAGAGGTATTTCACCTTTTAGGGGATTGGCAATCGTGAATTTGATGTGTTTTTGTTCGAAGTTGTTACTTAGATAAACGGCATCACTCTGGGACCTGGCCTTCTGAACAACTATATACACTTAAGAAAATGGAAATTGCAACACCATGAAGGCATTGGTCGTTTGTGTTGATTTTCAAGATATGGAACGATGTCATGTAGGTATGTAAACGATCAAAGTTTCAGACCCATTGGATTGTTGATACAGGTCTCCCCATGTGATTGGTCGTGGAGGAATCAACTCCAGTATACGTACTCTGGTGTAGCGTAGTTGACTTACAGTCTGTGCAGTGAAGTGTTCCCCGTCAAATATGCCTCGACGAAAGAGAAGACCCCGCTATCAACAACTGTCGCCGTTTGAGAGGGCTCGGATAATTGGGCTGTGTGAGGCTGGATTATCGCTAAGGACTGTCGCTGCACGTGTTGGCCGACAGGCATCTACGGTACAACGTGTATGGCAGCAGTGGTCAAATGAAGGTACCCACACTCGTAGACCTGGCACAGGCCCAGCGCGACAGACAACTGTGAGAGAGGATCGCCGCATCATTCGGATGGTCCGGATGGAACCCCATGCAACAGCAGCGCAAATTCGAGCAGCTGTGGCACCTCACGTTACACAACAAACAGTTGGTAATCGCCTGCGTGCAGCTGGCTTACGAGCCCGTGTCCCTGCAGAAGGTGTTCCATTGACCCCACAATAGCGACGTGTAAGGCTGGCCTGGTGTCGAGAAAGATCGACGTGGGTCGACGAATGGCATCGCGCTTCTGTCTTGCCCGCAGTGATCGCCGGAATCGTGTGCGCCGACGTAGCGGGAAGAGGGGCCGCCCAGATCTTACTGTTGAGAGGCACACAGGGCCAACACCAAGCATTATGGTCTGGGGAGCTATTGGCTTTAATGTGAAATCACAATTAGTGCTTGTTGAGGACACTATGACTGCTCGACAGTACGTTGACAGGGTACTCAATCCAGTGGTTGTCCCTATGATGGCGAACATTGCTAATGGAATGTTTCAGCAGGACAATGTCCGGGTTCACACTGCACGCATCTCCAGAGAAGCTCTCCACATCACAACCTTAGAATGGCCCGCCAGATCCCCGGACCTCAGTCCTATTGAGCATGTGTGGGACATGATGGGTCGACAACTGGCCAACCATCCTCAGCCACCCACAACTCTGGAACAACTGACCCGTGCAGTGCAGCAAGCATGGGCCACAATTCCTCAGAAAGCGATCCGGGGCCTTATTGACTCCATTCTTCGAAGAATTCATCAATGTATTGCAGCTCGTGGTGGGCACATCCTGTATTGATTGTTGTCCAAACTTGCGGTCAGAGGGACCTGAAAGTGTAATCATCGAATCACAACCGTATTCGGGTTTTTCTTCGTGTACGGCAATCCTTTCGATACTTAAGCATTTAACCAAACACAGTGTAGTGTAGTGTAGATACATTGTGGTATAGATACAGTACATTTAGATAGTGCCGTATCTTGCCTGCTATATTCGTGTGTATCTATTAGACCGTAATACTAATAATAATTTGTCTAAGCATTTAGCTTCGTTGGTAATCTTTGAGTACAGTAGTTCTTGCAAATTTCATTTCTGTTGTGCTTAGTTTAGTGACATACGGTACGGTACCGGTATCGTAATTAGGATACGTCTGAAAGTAGTTTAAAATTACTGTAGTGTACTGTACAGTAGTATACGAGTAATATCCTATTAGAATTTAGTGTGATTATTTTATTATTGTAAAATATTTGTGTAGTACTGGTGTAGTAGAGGTATCCGTAGAAACTCTTACTAAAATACTGTTGTTGTAATTAGAATAGGCTTAATTGCAGTTTGGAATTGTGTAGTTCTTGTGTAGGCTATAACTTTCGATATTCAGTAATTAACAGCAGTTTTTATCCTGTCAGGGGTTGTAGGATAAAAAAATAGAGCACGACTAAGTAGTATTGTAGTGTAGTCGTATATTAATTACCTTATTGTTGTGTACTATCCCAGACAATATATCCCTCCGTTCATTTATTTTTTGCAAATAAGTTATTTTATTTTGAATTTCATTTTTTCCCCCGTAAAGAATGGCTAAGGAGCGCGAGTGTACTTACTATGGATGTGGCGAGGCATTGAGGGGTATGAGGGAGGAGTTGGAAAGTTTGAGGGAGATAATTAGGATTCTCACAGAAGACAGGGAGGAAGATAGGACTCCCTCAAACAATGTACAGGTTACAGGAGGTGTACAAGAGGGAGGGGAAAGAAAGGGAGGAGTTGTAGAAGACAGGTGGTCTAATGTTCTAAGGGGAAGGAGATTGCAGGCTAAGGGCTCTATTCAGGATCAGAATTCAGGACAGGTGTCAGTGCGAAATCGGTACGAGTCACTCCAGGTAGAACAACAGAGGGAAGATGAGGGACAGGGAACTGTTGCTGAGATGTGTGGAAGTAGGAGGAAGGGAAAAGGTAGGAAAGGAAAATGTAGAGTAGAGGATAGGAAAAGACAGGTGGAACAGGGTCATGGGAAGGAGAAAAGGGAGGAGGAAGTAGCTTCTGCAGCAGTGAGAGAAGATAGGGCTGACCAGGAGGGGAGGGGATCAAATGAGGTGGGTAGGGTTGAGGCTCTGGTCATGGGGGATTCCATCGTTAGACACGTGGGGAAAGTGTGTGGAGGAAAGGGTACCAGGGTAGAGTGTTATCCAGGAATTAGGTTGAGGCAGATGTTGAGGAAAGTAGAAGAGAGGGAGGAGGGGAAGGAGAAGGTGGTAGTGTTTCACGTTGGTACCAACAATGAAAGGCAAGCTGATATAAGTACCAATATAGTTGGAGATGTGTGGGATCTGGTAAATGCAGCACGGGTGAAGTTTAAGAAAGCGGAGATTGTTATTAGTGGAATACTGTGTAGAAGGGATACTGACTGGAGGGTGATTGGTGATTTAAATGAGACTATGGAGTGGGTATGTGGGAAACTGGGAGTGAAATTTCTAGATCCAAATGGGTGGGTAGGAGATAGGGATCTGCGCTCAGATGGCCTTCATTTAAACCGCAGTGGTACGTATAAGTTAGGAAATTTGTTTGGAAGGGTAATAGGGAGGTACATTCAGGGAAACGGGATGGCCTAGGGAGCGGTGATAAGGGAACAGGGAACTGGAAATCAAGTAGGGATGACATAAAATTGTTAGTGATGAACTGTAGAAGTACTGTAAGGAAAGGAATAGAATTAAGTAATTTAATAGATATATATTTACCAGATATTGTAATAGGAGTTGAATCATGGCTGAGAAATGATATAATGGATGCAGAAATTTTCTCACGGCACTGGAGTGTGTATCGTAGAGATAGGATAGGAAGGGTGGGAGGGGGAGTGTTCATTCTGGTGAAAGAAGAATTTGTAAGCTACGAAAAAGTTAAAGATGAGAAACATGAAATTCTAGGTGTAAGGCTCATTTCTAAAGATAATAGGCAACTTGATATATTTGGAGTGTACAGATCGGGGAAGGGTAGCACTGACGCGGATTCGGAATTATTTGATAGGATAGTCAGCTATGTGGGAAACGACATGGAAAGAAATGTGATTGTAGTGGGAGATCTGAATTTGCCAGATGTCAATTGGGAAGGAAATGCGAACGACAGGAAGCATGACCAACAAATGGCAAATAAGTTAATATGGGAAGGACAGCTGATTCAGAAAGTGATGGAACCAACCAGAGGGAAAAATATCCTGGATGTGGTGCTGATAAAACCAGATGAGCTGTATAGGGAAACTGAAGTAATAGATTGGTATTAGTGATCATGAAGCTGTTTTTGTGGTAGTTAAAAATAAATGTGATAGAAAGGAAGGTCTTAAAAGTAGGACTGTTAGGCAGTACCATATGGCTGATAAAGCAGGCATGAGGCAGTTTCTAAAAAGTAGCTATGATCGGTGGAAAACGGTACATAAAAATGTAAACAGACTCTGGGATGGGTTTAAAGAAATTGTTGAGGAATGCGAAAACAGGTTTGTACCATTAAGTGTGGTAAGGAATGGTAAAGACCCACCTTAATAGATAAATAAAGAGACTAAGATGGAGGTGCAGACTGGAAAGAAATAGAGTTAGAAATGGCTGTGGAAGTAAGGAGAAATTGAAGGAACTTACTAGAAAATTGAATCTAGTAAAGAAGGCAGCTAAGGATAACATGATGGCAAGCATAATTGGCAGTCATACGAATTTTAGTGAAAAATGGAAGGGTATGTATAGGTATTTTAAGGCAGAAACAGGTTCCAAGAAGGACATTCCAGGAATAATTAATGAACAAGGGGAATGTGTATGTGATGATCTTCAAAAGGCAGAAGTATTCAGTCAGCAGTATGTAACGATTGTTGGTTACAAGGATGATGTCGAGATAGAGGAGGAGACTAAGGCCAAAGAAGTATAAAAATTTACGTATGATAACAATGACATTTACAATAAGATACAAAAGTTGAAAACTAGAAAAGCGGCTGGAATTGATCAGATTTCTGGGGATATACTAAAGACAATGGGTTGGGATATAGTACCATATCTGTAGTACTTATTTGATTATTGTTTGGTCGGAGGAGCTATACCAGATGAAGGGAGAGTTGCTATTGTAGCCCCGGTGTATAAAGGAAAGGGTGATAGACATAAAGCTGAAAATTACAGGCCAGTAAGTTTGACATGCATTGTGTGTAAGCTTTGGGAAGGCATTCTTTCTGATTATATTAGACATGTTTGTGAAATTAATAACTGGTTCGATAGAAGGCAATTCGGTTTTAGGAAGGGTTATTCCACTGAAGCTCAACTTGTAGGATTCCAGCAAGATATAGCAGATATCTTGGATTCTGGAGGTCAAATGGACTGTATCGCGATTGACCTGTCTAAAGCATTTGATAGGGTGGATCATGGGAGACTACTGGCAAAAATGAGTGTAATTGGACTAGACAAAAGAGTGACTGAATGGATTGCTATATTTCTAGAAAATAGATCTCAGATAATTAGAGTAGGCAAAGCTGTATCTGACCCTGTAGTAATTAAGAGGGGAATTCCTCAAGGCAGTATTATTGGACCTTTATGTTTTCTTATATATATAATTGATATGAGTAAAGGAGTGGAATCGGAGGTAAGGCTTTTTGCGGATGATGTTATTCTCTATAGAGTGATAAATAAGTTACAAGATTGTGAGCAACTGCAACGTGACCTCGAAAATGTTGTGAGATGGACAGCAGGCAATGGTATGATGATAAACGGGGTTAAAAGTCAGGTTGTGAGTTTCACAAATAGGATAAGTCCTCTCAGTTTTAATTACTGCGTTGATGGGGTGAAAGTTCCTATTGGGGATCATTGTAAGTATCTAGGTGTTAATATAAGGAAAGATCTTCATTGGGATTATCTCATATATGAGATTGTAAATAAAGGGTACAGATCTCTGCACATGGTTATGAGGGTGTTTAGGGGTTGTAGTAAGGATGTAAAGGAGAGTGCATATAAGTCTCTGGTAAGACCCCAACTAGAGTATGGTTCCAGTGTATGGGACCCTCACCAGGATTACCTGATTCAAGAACTGGAAGAGATTCAATGAAAAGCAGCTCGATTTGTTCTGGGTGATTTCCGACAAAAGAGTAGCGTTACAAAAATGTTGCAATGTTTGGGTTGGGAAGAATTGAGAGAAAGAAGAAGAGCTGCTCGACTAAGTGGTATGTTCCGAGCTGTCAGCGGAGAGATGGCGTGGAATGACATTAGTAGACGAATAGGTTTGAATGGCGTCTATAAAAGTAGGAAAGATCACAATATGAAGATAAAGTTGGAATTCAAGAGGACAAACTGGGGCAAATATTCATTTATAGGAAGGGGAGTTAGGGACTGGAATAACTTAGCAAGGGAGATGTTCAATAAATTTCCAATTTCTTTGAAATCATTTAGGAAAAGGCTAGGAAAACAACAGATAGGGAATCTGCCACTTGGGCGACTGCCCTAAATGCAGATCAGTATTGATTGATTGATTGATTGATTGATTGATTGATTGATTGATTGATTGATTGATTGATTGATTGATTGATTGATTGATTGATTGATTGATTGAACACTCGTCCTTCATGTTCAATTGCAGCAATGTAGCACCACTCCTTCTGGGTGTTGCAATTTCCATTTTTTTCAGTGTAGTTTTTTTATTTTGGTGAAGTGCTATTTTGAATTCTTGGCTGCTTTCATCAACAAAGACCGTTAGTAGGTTGTTAGAAGATTTTTTTTTCTGTGTGATAGAGTGGCCAGGTATTGTGGAAAACTTCAAATCGCAACCAGTGCAAAATAAGTGTATTTATATACACTATTTCCCCTTTGTAAACACTATTATATAACTGTCTGTTTCTTCGTGTAGTATTTCTAATGTTGATATCATAGTTCTGTCATATTTACTAATGTTTCCTAATTATGAATGATAATTTTCATTTGATCCAAAGATGATATTCGTGAGAAATTGGCACCGCGTGTGATATGCAAAAAAGCGGAATGATGGAGTGTGGAAATAAAAGCATCTGTAAATCTTCGACTTCGTTATATTTTGATAATTAATATGATATAGTAATTTTTATGACCACCATACTTTCTTGGAGGATCAATTTCGTTCTTTTTATAGATTTCCTGAGTTCGATTTTTACTATTACTGGCATTTACAAACACCTTTACGAACGATCAAGGGATCTTGGATGACTTTAATCGAGAGTTGTAGCTTTCTTGGAAGTAATGGGCTTGCTAAGGAACATTCAGCCATGTCGAGAATCAGTGAGATATGATTCAAGGACGGGTGATATGAGCATTGTTCTAGGTCGTGCCTTACGAGAATAGAGTTGGATGACCAGACACGCTGATTCAACCCAGGCTTGACTTTATGTACCCTTCTATGTTACCAATATTTCTTCTATTACTAGCTAGAAGGATAAATATGTGGAGGTATAGAAGAAACAAAGGTGTACTTGTAACTTGAAATGGGCTTGCTAACTCAATATTTACTTTATACGAACTTATTCAATATGAATGTTGTATTTTATAAGTAACTATCTGATGTACCCGTGCTTCGCTACGGAATTCTACATTGTATACAGAATTCTAGGCTAGGTAGTGTACACGTTGTGAGCAAGATTGTATTAAATTGCATAGCTCTTAACGTTACCCTAGAAACGCGACGGGGAAGTCACCAAACGTCTTTTCTCATATGAAGGCTGTGTTAGGGAATTTTCATTGTAATGATAGGCCCGCTTGGGGAGTTTTCACTATAATGGCAGACACTCACTCTCCACCAGCCATTTTACATCCTCAGAAAGACTGTCTTGGTGGTTTTTCCAACAGCAATGAAATGATATTGGAGAGTGTTGCTGGAATGAAAGATGACAGGGAAAACCGGAGTACCCCGAGAAAAACATGCCCGCCTCCGCTTTGTCCAGCACAAATCTCACATGGAGTGACCAGGATTTGAACCACGGTTACCAGCGGTGAGAGGCCGACGCGCTGCCGTCTGAGCCACGGAGGCTGCATGAACCAGAGGAATGGCATGCTAAAGAAGAAAGTTTTCTAACTCCCCAGCTATTTCCCGCCAATGTTCAGTCGGGCTGTTATACTCGGTACGCAGTAGTAATCCTATCTATCGGAGTTGAGCGGGACCATAAGAAACGAAGAACATCACAACAAACAATGGTCAATGTAAAGTTATTGTTGATCAGTAACAAACAATGGTCAATGTAAAGTTATTGTTGAGCAGTGTTATGCGCTTTCGATATTGTAGGCCTTCTGAAATACCACTCTTATCATAGTCGGTACAGTAAAACTGAATGAAACATAAATGATCGGAAATTGTATTGTCTATAACTTTTGTTATGTAGTACTTTTCGATAGCACCAGTAACATAGGTACCGGTATTTAAAAATTACATTTTAGGCGCCTTCCCCTAAACTACCATTTCAACTTGGGCGAATAAAATTATTTACAGCCTAGACTGTAGCTTCTTATTCCCCGGCTCTATATAGCGGTATTCATTAAATTCTGTTGACCCATTTTCTCGTGGCTAGGCGTTGATATGGACTTAGCAACAAAACTACAAATTCATTAATATCTGTGTTATCAGAGCTGGTACGGTAAAAATGTATAAGACATAATTGATTGGAAATTTAATTCTATATAACTTTAGTTATATAGTATTTATCGATAGGACCGCTAATAATATAAATATTCGAGAATTAAATTTAAGGCCTACCCCTAAACTACCATTTTACTCAGCGTGAATAAAATTATTTATAGCCTAGATTGTAGCGGCTCGTCCCCCGACATTACATACCGATTTTCATTAAATTCTCTTCAGCCGTTTTCTCGTGATGCGTGTACAGACAGACAAACAGACAGACAGACAGACAGACAGACAGACAGACAGACAGACAGACAGACAGAAATTACGGAAAAGTAAAAAGTACATTTTCTTGATACTATGGACATGACCGATACAGAAATACCATTCTTTTCAAATTCTGAGCAATGTACAGACAAAACTCTTATTTTATATATATGGATGTATCCTTCTGTACATAATAACATTTGTATAATCACTTAGTATCTAATTATCCTAGAAACTGTAACTGGTTACTTATGTAACCATTATTCCCTTGCGTACCGTTTGGGTGATTAAATGGATAGTGGTCACCTAAGTTACCACATATAATTGGATGATTTTTGGCCAGAAATACTTATATGGACTAAAAGTTGGTACGGACACTCGTCATTTGTTATTGTGGAAGCTATAAAGTTAAAAAAAGAAACAAAAAGTTGACAAAATAATTTTGCGCCTTTAAAGGTTAAATAGAAAATGTTAAGAAATTATTTTAATAACTCACGGGCAAAAGCATGCCTCATCCATTTTCTTTCTTTCATAATACAATATAAAGTACAGTATAATATCCCTTAACTACGAGGAATTATGGGTGTCTCAGAGGGTGTGTGTGTGTTCACTCCTTGTAGGTCCATAAGAGCAGTATTGTTTTCTTAACATGGAATGAGCCACAAACTTTGTGCTCCTCTAGCTACGTACGTAACGGAACAACGGATGAGACGATATTTCCTAATAACCAAATTGGTTTGCATTCTAACCTAAAATGGTCTAAAAACCTGGAGTCTACTGGTAAAATATTTGAAAAAAGTAAGTCGACATCTCGTGCCGTTGTCATTTCAGATCGCTTCGGTAGCCGGCACAGTTCCTATCCTCACCACTAGATGGGGGATTCATTCATTCCATTCCTGGTACCTGGAAACAAGGCTGCGTATTTTTTCTTGGCAAACCCGCTAGCGCTCATATACCCGGGTCACGATGTTCTCAACCACTATCTATTATTTCAACGCCGTCGTAAAGTACTTGGCTTCCTCCATGCTCAGCCCATTTCTACGTGAAGGTTTTTTTTTTAAATATTGCCGGTTGCTCTGTCCCTTTTTTGAAGTCCTGCTTAATGATCACATCTATTTAGAAGTAACCTTCGACTCTGCACAGAATTAAGAGAGGAATACAAATACAATTTTGTGACCGTTACCCTCTGAAATCTAATTTCTGGTAGGCGGACAAGCAAGCAACGTTTTATGTAATACGCTGGAGTGGATTCTGGTAATAAAACAATGAAATTAGAACTAGCGGATGACTGGATGACATAGGAAAAGAGAAGAATATTGTGTCGAAAAGGGGGATGTAAAAGAGTAAGTGGAGAGAGGGAAAAGGAATTGAAGGGGATTGAATTGGGGATTGAAGGAGAAAAATGCATTGTTAATTATGTCTTCTTCTTCCTCGCCTTGTCCGTATTAAATGTGATCGGCTTTTCTGGTCCTTCTCCTCAAGTGCATTTTTTCTTGTACCCCAGCAGAATTAGAATCGAAATTTTCTAAGTCCTTCATAACTCTATATTTTTTTTGTCATCCCAGTTTTAACACCATCCTCTCGATTCGATGAAGGGCGTACCCCTCTGATCTTCTTTAAACATGACATCAGATTCCTTTTAATTTCTCTGAGATTAATGTTATTCTCGTAGATTGTCAAATAACGTCATTTGGGATTCACCTCAATCATCGAAACTAACTTCCCGAACATCCAGACATATTCATCTCAATGGATGAATGGATCCATCTGAAACTCTTCCAGCCGGTTATGAAGAGTCGTGGTCTACATGGAAGAGTCCGAACAGGCTGCAGTCTGGAGTCGGACGATCTAAAATCAATATGAAGGAATGGGGTCCTTCTGATGAGTCAATCATCTGTGCCTGTGTTGCCTACGAATGGCACCATTATGTGAGAAACACCATAGGTCTGCTTTACCTGTACGACGTGCAATACTTTAGTGAGTAGTACCATAATGTTTGGAACACCATGAGTCTAGGGCTACTTTTGATTAGTACGGCAACTTGAGAAATACCGTGGTACTAATATGAGGGACCGTCGTCCTGGAATTTTATCCCCTTTATAGAACAAGCATCATTGATTCAGGATTGTGCTTTGGAAGCAGTCATTTGGTCAGTAATATAGTTTCTGGGAAGGTGAGGCATTGCGAATTTCATATTGATCCATTATTTCTTCATAATCACGTTTTGAATTCTGATCAGTGGATGAATTTTGGATGTTTAAATTTCCATTACATTTAATCTCATTTCATACCCTTTGGGTCCGATGACCTAGATGTTAGGCCCCTCTAAACAACGAGCATCATCATCATCACTATTGTAACCAGTGTTGGTCTATGTACACTAGGTCAGTAGCGTCACCTTTTTCACTGTGCGCTTTCTTCCTGTAACTAAGAGCTTGAGGAAATATCGAATAAAGTGAACCCTGCTCTAGCTAACTTTATCTATCCATAAATAGCCATAAAATATGTATTTTTATGACATGTTGTTGTTTGAATCATCGTCCTTCCTTGTCTATCCCTTCCAGTCTTCTCATCACCCCCACAAGGTTCAGTGAAGCAGGTGAGGCCGCATGGGGGAGGTAGTTGTCATCCTCCCCAGGTGTATCCCCGACCCAGAGTCTGAAGCTCCAGGATAATGTCCTTGAGACGGTAGAGGTAGGATCCCTCGCTGAGTCCGAGGGAAAAAGCGACCCTGGAGGATAAACAGATAAAGAAGAAAAAATTTCTCCTAAAAATGTTACTTTCCATGTTGTGTCAATGTTTGCTTGATCAATACTCTTGTTTCTTGTCAGCTTGGAATTCCTCTATTTCCTGTAATTCCCACTTTGATATTACTTAATAATCCGGGCCTTATCAATCACATGCTAACGTTATTATAGGTAAATATGCTAACATCCACATAATTGTAAACATACAAGGATGAGAGAAACAGTGACAAAACCTGCCTTGGTGGCTGAGTGTGTACCGCTCCACAATTCAACGCAGGTTTTGCAATTTTAGCCCAAGGCCAGGCAGCCTCGCTGTCTACTCGAACGGTTATATTTAAAGCCCAGATTTCCGTGCCGTAACAGGTTAGATTGCAAACTAAATTTGGTTAATAGGAAGTGTCGGCCACCCGCTCTTCTATAATGTAGCAAGAGTAACATAAATTGTAGGAGTTCTGACGGGCTGTACCCCTAATGTTTATGCAAACCCCATAGCATAATCGTTGTGAAGGTAGACTATACTTGCTGCTCGCTTCAGGAACTTTGCATTCTAACCTATTAACGCATGAAAGTCCGGGCTCCAGTTATATTGTTGAACTTTATAGCGCGACGATGTTTCTTTAACGCGATGTTCAGTTAGGAGAAGAAATAAAATGCCAGTTACATAATGTAAGAAGGCAGTAGTAGTAGCTACACACAAATGACTCCCTTCAACCAGATCAATACGGCAGTGCTATTTAAGACGCGCGTTATATGTCTATCGCATTAAGGAAAGAGACGGAGAGAGAGTAAGAACGCACGCGCCCTCCTAGTGCTGGAGGGGGACGAAAAAAGGAGGAAAACAGAAAAAAATTTATATTCCGTTTTATAAGTAATGCGTTATTCACTTATCTTCCCTCCTTCACACTTTATAAATAGACGTAGCTTGTACCGTCTTTGATTTCTGTTTCTCTCTAAGCAGCACAGCGATGTCAACTTTATTAACTGTGCGTTGTTAATATTATTGATGAAGAAATATGATGATAATGATGATCGTTGTTCGGCTCCATGGCTAAATGTTAGCATGCTGGCCTTTGGTCACAGGGATCCCGGGTACGATTCCCGGCAGGGTTGGGAATTTTAACCATAATTGGTTAAGTTCGCTGGCACGGAGGCTGGGTGTATGTGTCCTCTTCATTATCGTTTCATCCTCATCATGGCGCGCAGGTCACCTACGGGCGTCAGCTCAAAAGATCTGCATCTGGCGAGCCGAACTTGTCCTCGGACACTCCCGGCACTAAACGCCATACGCCATTTCATTTCATTATGATCGTTTTAAAGCGCATATAATGTAGGCAATCGGCCTCTGAGGATCCTGTTGTAGTTTGGGTCATCAGACTATAGAATGGTTTGATGCACTCTCCATGCCATCCTATCATGTGATAACCTTTCGATTTTTACGTAACTACAACTTCTTACATTTGCTTTAATCTGTTTGTATTACCGCCTAAACTTCCCTCAAAAATTAACTGAGCAAGTCCTGGGTTTCTAATGATCAAATTTTGCCAAGTCTTTCTCCTCTCACTAATTCGATTCATTATCTCTTCAATCGTGATTTGATCCAACCATATCACCTTCAACATTCTTCTGTAAAACCACATTTCAAAAGCTCTATTGTCTTTCTTTCTGACATAATTATTGTACATGTTTCACGTCCATACAATGCGACGCTCCAGACAAAAGTTTTCAAAAACATCTTTCTAAAGATTTAATTTTCAGCTTGTACCTTAGGTCTTCACAGATTTCTTTTAGCCAATTATTGCGATTTTTCATTGATAAAGCTAAGTTTAAAATGTTCTTCGTGAGACTGTTATTATCCATTCCACATAAGTGAACATAAAATTGTTATCGTCGTTTCCTGATTGTACCTGTGATGTTTGTTCTTCTCTTCATCATCTAACGGCCGTAGTCGTGTTGAAACACCGGATCCCGTGAGATCTCCGAAGTTAAGCAACATTGGGCGTGGTCAAGATTTGGATGGGTGTACACGCGCTGTTGGTGCGTGGGGAGTGGCGGAGCGGAAAGGAACTGACCACCCTACCGTACGTCAATTCCGGCTCAGGCACACCTCTGCGGAGGTTCGGACCTGCCTTCGGGCAGAATAACCCTTACCTTACCTTACCTCATCCTCTCGCTATGTTCCTTAACGCGTTGTTCAGGCCAGCCCTGTTGGTTCTGCATTTCTGCGCCATTTCAACTGTCTTCTTCCCCTCCCAGTTCTCCTGCATTCGTTGCCGATGTTGGTCTTTTCTTTCTATGGTCCACGCTTTCAGCTTCAACTTTTCTTGGAAACTCGTATGGTCATTAAGTTTTTTCTTAAGTGGGTTGCGCTCCAGGATATCATCATGTGTGATGCCCACCTCTTGTAGATCTTTTTCTACCTCACTGAACCAAGGTCCTTTTGTCTTCTTACCTTGAAAGTAGGAGAAGATCCGCTTGGTTAACCTTGCAGTGCTCATTCTTGTCGGTATTGGCATCTCACCGCTGGGTTCCGCGGTTCGAATCCCGGTCACTTCATGTGAGGTTTGTGCTGGACAAAGCGGAGGCAGGACAGGATTTTCTCCGGGTACTCCGATTTTCCGCGTCATCTTTCATTCCAACAACACTCTCCACTATCATTTCATTTCATCTGTCTTTAATAATTGCCCCAAAGGAGTGCGACAGGCTTCGGCAGCCGGCACAATTCCTATCCTCGCCGCAAGATAGGGCATTCATTCCATCCCTGACCCGGTCACTGACTGGAAAACAGGTTATAGGTTTTTCATTTTCATCTTCTCCAAGACTGTGTCCATCTTCTTCTTCTTTTCCTACCGCTTTTCCCACACCTGTTGGGTCGCACATGTGGATTTTGCCCTGTTTTACGACCGGATGCCCTATATGGAGGGATGTAATCACTATTGCGTGTTTCTGTGGTTGTTAGTAGTGGAGTGTTGTGTGAATATGAAGAGGAGTGTTGGGAGGGACACAAACACCCAGTCCCCGAGCCAGAAGAATTAGTAAGAAGCGATTAAAATCCCCGACTTGGCCGGAAATCGATCCCGGGACCCTTTGAAGCGAAGGCCAGTATCTCTCCAAGACTGTGTCCATACCATTCAGCAATTTCTCCGATCTTCTGCAGACTCTGATAAAAATAACAGTAACTTATCGGGAAATCTCAGAGTTTTGATTTCCTCCCCTCTATTGTGATTCCCTTTCCAAATGCCTTTACAGTCACTACCGTGAAAACGGATCACCATATCTGCTGACTTCTCTTTATGTCGTAGAATGAGGGATGTGATGTTCAGAAGTTTTAGACTACGGTGGAAATCAGCCAGGTAAGGAAGGAATACTTTTTTCTTTTTGCTGTAGTCCTGGTTGGTACTAGCCAAGTTAGACTCCTTGATCTTCACAGCTCGTGTTATGTCTCCTGATGTATAGCCGTTTTCTTTTTTTCATGACTGACAGAATAGGGCGCATTCTTAAGAAGTACAATATAATTCCAGTTTTTACCGCAGATCGGAAGCTCAAATCCCTGTTTCGACCAGTCAAAGAGAAGCCACGTCTTGAAACACCGGGCGTATATGAAATTCCATGTGGTTGTGGCTGTTCATATGTTGGCATGACAAAAAGGCTTGTTAGCACCAGGGTGAAAGAGCACATCAGATCGGTAAAGAATGTCGCTCTTTCATCCTCCACTGAGAACGCTATAAGCCACTCTGCCATAGCAGGACATTTCTACAGTACAAACCATAAAATCCTCTTTGGCCATGCGAAGGTCATCTCGCCTGTAAAATACTTCTATGCTCGTCTTGTGAGAACCTGTACTGCAGATACACATGCATAACACCACCATGGCACAGCGGGACGCACTCAAACTGTCGACAGAGGGCGGTGCATCAGTAACTTCCCTCCCAACCACCACAGCACAGCGCCACGATCCTTGAGTCCAGTTAGTGGGTTAGGCCGTGGATAGTACGGGCATGACTTCCATGTTCCTTCAGATAATTTCTTTGCTCACTGTCGGAGGCAAAACTTCACATGCCCTGTTGAAGGCCAATGCAATTTGGCTGAAAGCTTGGCTTTATTATTAAATATATATATTTCGACTTTGTTTCCAACCTGACCGTGCGGACACAAGCTGACGCTGAACACAGTGAAACGGAATCGGATAAATTTCTCCAACATTTCCAATTGCGCCTTACAGCGAGTATATTATACGCACACCTGTAATGAAATTGAATGAGGAATTCCATATTTTATATAAACCGCGCCTTTAAAGTATATCACGACAGCATATCTAGTTTTCCTGTACCTTATTATTGTATATTTCTTTCTGTACATTGAGGACACTGTGGAGAGAGAAAGTTCAAATTCCAATTGTCGGTGCTTTTAAAGTGTCTTAATGTGTGTCTCCGAACACGCAAGACGAGTTGCGTGAAATAAATAAATCAGTCAGTAGCCTCAGGACATGCAACAGCCTCTAGTGGACGAGTTTGTGTTATGTGAAGCTCGTATTGTGCGTAGCATTCTCATCTGTTAAGCAACGTCCAAGATTGGTGAGGTGTTCACAGGTCTCTGAATCAGTGGTCTGGTCCTCTGAAACCAGGGATCGTTAGTTCAAAACTCACTGGGGGAGGGGAATCGTATTCTTGAAGGAAGAAGGAAAGTTCGATCGGCATTCCATGTCGTAGGTTGTCGGCATTGAAGGTTGATTTATTTCGTCACACCGACGCAGGTAGTAGTGATGGGATAATCGAATACAAAATAATTGATTATTCGATCATTTCCTTTTATTCGATTCATCGATTGTATTTCCAATTCGATTATTTTTCGATTATTCATTTGAATGAATGAGGAAATTTTTTCCATTCGATTAATTTTTCAATTATTTAAATAATCGAATGGAGGTTATGATATTTGAAATGCATTCGATTATTTTATTCGATTATTTAACTAATCGGATGGAGGTTATTCGATTATTAAAAGTAATCGATTATGCCATCACTACAACTGAATGATATTTGAAATGCATTCGATTATTTTATTCGATTATTTAACTAATCGGATGGAGGTTATTCGATTATTAAAAGTAATCGATTATGCCATCACTACAACTGAATTATATTTGAAATGCATTCGATTATTCAAATAATCGGATACAGTTTATTCGATTGTTAAAAGTAATCGATTGTGCCATCACTACAACCGAATTAATTTGAAGTGCATTAGATTATTGTATTCGATTATTTAAATAATCGGATGAAAGTTAACGATTATTAAAAGTAATCGATTATCCCATCATAAACCAAACACTGAAAGAACTGCGATTTTAACGTGAAATGAGACACAAAAACGCAAAAGAGCACGGACCTTCCTCATCGCAGACGGAAAACGAACCATACACAGAAATGTTCTGTGCCTGACTAAACAATCAATCTTAAGAGATGGATAGATAGCTCCATGAGAAAAGTTAGTCTTCCACACAACTGTCATTGCAACTTTGTTTTATTATGTAATTAATCTTACGCTGGAGGGAGGATCCAAAGGGAAATCATTTAAAAGACAAGTTTCCCAACTCTAATTAATTTTTCAAGCCTCGTTCGTACGAAGAGAAGACGAGCTACTGCAGCTTCAGGGATTTAATTTATGTCTTTTCAAGCATAAAACTGTTGAAGCAAGAAGGAAGAAGAATTTAGTTTGCAAACATTGTGTCACCCAGTCATAATATCACAAGACTGAACTGTTTCACCTTTTTCTAGTTCTTGGTGCCAAATCAAAACCAACCAGGGGCGGAGGTAAATGGAAAGAATATAGATTTTTACCTGCACCAGTGAGGTCAGATGGATTGAAATCATGTCGTAAATTAATGAATGTCCGCCTCTGTGGTGTAGTGGTTAGCGTGATTAGCTGCCACCCCCGGAGGCCCGGGTTCGATTCCCGGCTCTGCCACGAAATTTGAAAAGTGGTACGAGGGCTGGAACGGGGTCCACTCAGCCTCGGGAGGTCAACTGAGTAGAGGTGGGTTCGATTCCCACCTCAGCCATCCTGGAAGTGGTTTTCCGTGGTTTCCCACTTCTCCTCCAGGCGAATGCCGGGATGGTACCTAACTTAAGGCCACGGCCGCTTCCTTCCCTCTTCCTTGCCTATCCCTTCCAATCTTCCCATCCCTCCACAAGGCCCCTGTTCAGCATAGCAGGTGAGGCCGCCTGGGCGAGGTACTGGTCATACTCCCCAGTTGTATCCCCCGACCAAGAGTCTGAAGCTCCAGGACACTGCCCTTGAGGCGGTAGAGGTGGGATCCCTCGCTAAGTCCGAGGGAAAAACCGAACCTGCAGGGTAAACAGATGATGATGATGATGATGAAATTAATGAATGTTTGTCAACCCTCCCCCTCCCCGTTTTAAAATGCTATTTATTCGGGGCGTCGACCTAAGAAGGTATTTTGCCCCTACTTTGCTCTTGATTGTATTAGAAAATAGGGGAAGTGTAAAGTCTTGAATGTGAGGAAAGGAACGATAAGAATGACACAAAACCCTTGTCTGCAGGCCAATTAAAAACCCCTGACCCGGCCGGGAATCGAACCCAGGGCCGCCGGCTAACAGCCAGACGCGTTGACCCCTACACCGTGGGGCCGGATTTATCAACCCCTTAGTCCAGTTTCGTGATACGGGTTTTGGAGATGAGGTGAGATGAAATTGTATGGCGTGTTCTCTGGTTTGATGCAAACTCCATGCCACCCTACCCTGTACTAAACTTTTAATTTCTACGCAACTGCTCCATCCTACATATTCTCTAATCTGCTTGTCATATTCATACCTTAGTCTACCCCTACCGTTCTTACAGCTTAAACTTCCCACAAAAACTAACTGAGCAAGTCCTTGGTGTCTTAAGATGTCGCCTATCATTCTATGTCTTCCTCTCGTCAAATTTAGCCAAATCGATATCCTTTCTCCAATTTTATTCAATATCTCTTAATTCCTGATTCGATATATCCATCACACCTTCAGCATTCTTCTGTAACACCACATTTCAAAAGCTTGTATTCTATTTCTTTCTGAGCTAGTTTTCATCAACGTTTCTCTTCCATGCAATGCAACACTCCAGACGAAAGTATTCAAAAACATCTTTTAATTTCTGTATCAGCAAATTTATTTTCTTAAGAAAGGCCTTCTTTGCTTGTGCTAGGCTGCATTTTATGCCCTCCTTACTTCTGCCATTGTTAGTTATTTTGCTGACGAAGTGAAGAAGAAACAAGCTGCTTTACGCCACACCGACACGGATAGGTCTTACGGCAACGGTGGAGTAACTTAAGAAAGGGCTGGGAGTGGGAAGGAAGCGGCTGTGGCCTTAATTAGGGTACAGCCCCAGTATTTGCTGGGAAACCACGGACAACCATTTTCAGGGCTGCTGACAGTGGTTGTGTATTGATTGCGAACAGTCCAGATTCCGAACAACTAAATATACCCTGTCCAGACTGCGAACAAGAGATTGGTGCTTACGTGAGATACATAAAACAGATACAATTTTCAAAACAGTCTCACATGTATTTTTTTCCTAGTAGTATCAACATTAACTGGTACATTGGGATGTTTTAGATAACCTAATCATATTTTTAAAATTCTTCTTCTTATTGAAAATGTTTAATAATTTAGTTTGAGGTAATGTTACCATTTGGAACATTATCACATTCTTTTTATTGATAACATAACTAGAGGGGTAGTTGCTTATGGTGGATTGGTGAGAGTTGTATTATTATTATTATTATTATTATTATTATTATTATTATTATTATTATTATTATTATTTCTTTTTTGTTAGTGGCTTTACGTCGCACCGACACCGATAGGTCTTATGGCGACGATGCGATAGGAAAGGCGTAGGCGTTGGAAGGAAGCGGCCGTGGCCTTAATTAAGGTACAGCCCCAGCATTTGCCTGGTGTGAAAATGGGGAACCACGGAAAACCATATTCAGGGCTGCCGACATTGGGATTCGAACCCATTATCTCCCGGATGCAAGCCCACAGCCGCGCGCCCCTAACCGCACGGCCAACTCGCCCGGTAGTATTATTATTATTATGCCAATGAAAGAAGTGAGTGGTTGCATCGACAAGGCAATAGCTTTTAGAATATTGATTATTATAATTATTATTATTATTATTATTATTATTATTATTATTATTATTATTATTATTATTATTATTATTATATTATTGCGCCGTTCCATCTCCCTGAGAGGACGCGTAAGATCCAGGCTAGCTTAATTACGATCCTTCCGACTAACATAATTCTATCATTTGGGCTATGAGTTCCGAATATGAGAAAGACATACCATATGGAGCCAAAGAAATCTTAAATTACACATAGAAATAACTCTCATACGTTGCTTATCGAATTTCTTACGCTACCAAGATGTTGCAGCATTCATCCACTTAAATCTAAGTCTCTACGCTACGAAACACATTGAAAGAACTGTTAAATTTTTACATATCTTATTTATTATATACTTGTGTCAATCCAAAGGTCGAATGTTATGCTATCCTCCCTAAAGAATTTCTAATAGAGGAAACTGCATGAACATCTAATTATTTCGTCCATCTCTAGCGAACATGGCCTTAATTTGTTAAGTCTATCTATTTCTTCTACCCGAATGCATAATCAACCATTTATTTCCTGTCTTAGCCTCTCTCCATATCAACATTTCAATCAACACTTCCACATTTCTGGCGTAAGGAGAAATCGAAGAAATGTCAGTATCGGGTAAAATACGTGCAAGCGACGTTCATCTAGAATCTGCCGGTAATTGACACGTCCGGCACCCACTATGCATTATATAAGAAATGCTACTTGAGTTAGTCATCTTTTAAAATGAATCTGTTGAAATCTGTTGCACTAAGTGCTTAAATCTTGACTGACCCAAAAATCAAGGATAGAGTGTAATATACGGCAAATTATTGAAGTCCGTACAACCAATTATTTAACTGAACCTTACTATAATTCAGCTCGCAATTAACAAATTAAAAATTATAAGTTCAAAGATGTCAAACTCATCATCTTAGACTTTAAAGAAATGATTAACTCGAAATAAAGTGAAAAATTAATAGACTGAAACAATAAAGTTAAATTATGTTTGGGTAATTAAAACATGTGGATAATTAAAACATATTGGAATAATTAAAACTTATTTGGGTGCACCCTAGCAAAGAAAAATATTTACAATATGATACCTTACAAGCTAAAGTGTAGACCGAGGGCGGTTTCAAGACATTCAGGACGCATTTTAGGCCTAAAACCATATCTCATGAATTGGAATTCTCCTCTGTTACCTATGAAGTCTTTGTGTTAATTACTGGCTCTTACTTGGAGCTCACATTAATCTGCTGACCTATAATTATTCCTATCTCTCACAACATGTCAGTAGATACCTATAAATGTCAACTTGGGAGGATAGTTCCCTAATATTTCTACAAATAACTGGTTTACAATTCTGAATATTCATGCTTCTCATTTCTCTTCTTCTTCTGCGTGAATATTGATAAGTCCTCCTTTAAATTAATGTAATTTTATAAATGGTTCAATAAGTACCAGTAAGTTCCACATACCATTCTAAGATCAAAATCTTCTCATCATTTTTAATTAAACATACGTGCGACATTATATATTTTAACGACTACTCTACTAGTTTCATCTGAAATATACTAGCTAATGTGGTCTGCATTGTGCGAAGACTCGACCATAAAATACAATTCATACATTTTCAGTCAGTCATCAGTGATAGGATGTTGCCTAAGAAGTTACTACATTTCCTCTCGCCTGAGAATAGATCGGAATTAGAAAACATCTGTGACACAGTGCATGTGTTTAGTTCATCCTCCTAACTGAGACTTCGTTGATACTACCAAGTATGTACGCCAACCAACAGGTGTCACTCCAATCCTACTTGAACTTTCTCATGCTTTCTCGTAAGAGAAATATTACATATAAATGCTACATATTCATTTCCACTTAGTAAAAACTCAACTTGAAACCATTAAGTCCATTACTACATCACCGTGCTCATATTCGCGAAGAATCAATAAGTACCACCATTCTAAATTATCAATCTCATATCAACTTCTCTTAAAATAATCATTATTATACCTCCAAACATTTATTCCGTCTCCTTTACTAACTACGTGTCCACTCACTTCAATCGTGGCATCTATTATTTTAATCACGGTTCATGGACATATTTCACAACATTATGACTTTAATTCCGTCATAACCTTAAATTATTGTAAACACATTTGTCTATTTAGCAAGCATATCCTACTGCTGGTTCCTAACTTGACATTCTCTGATCATAACCAACGTACCCGCGTACCTAAGTCTCTCTTTGACATAGTATACAATTCACTGTCACCTTAACGGACTCATTATTTCACACTACATGGATCACATCTCGAACGTAGGCTTTCATCACTGATTGACTACCTATCTATGGATTTGTCATTCATATACGAAGATTACCTATCCACCTTTGCTCTAATTCAATACACCACTTTCGTCGCTTCATTATTTCGCACGGAACAAATCAACAAATCACATCACACTTACATATGAATATAAAACATTACTACACTAATTTAAAAGTAAGACATCTGAATTCAGCAGCTCCAGTCGTCGGCATATGTCCAGCTGACAGGACATAAGAACACGCCTCCTTTACTTCCCTAGGTGAACGGGAAATACTGGCATAATTCTCCTCTGGGCTTAGTCATCTCTCGGCAGGCAATGTCATCCGACGGCACCCATTTGGGCAGTCTGGCCTATCATCTTCTTAGAACATCTTGCTCATCTCTGGACTAGTTGGAATAGAATAGCAAACAGAATCAATTAGCATTGCCATCATGAACAGCTGTGATAATCTGTTTAACGCGAAAGATTGTTTCTTTTGAAAGAGTTGATCTACTTGACAAATAATAATCTTGGGGTAGTATAATTCTAGAACTTGAAATTAACATATTTTTCTCCTTTATCTGTCCAGGAGTTATTATAGGATTCCCACTTCTGTAGTTCTTTAACTTGGGTGATATCGTGTAATACGTCAGCAGAGACTGCCGTGACGTAAGCTTGTCGTATTTTATGCTCGACTTTCTACGTATCTTAAAGTTCGCGGAACAAAATTAATAATCTTCTGCTTGATCTGCGATGTAGCCTCCAATAAATCTGCTTCTTGTTTCTGTTGAAATGATCTCTTGTCGATACCTTCTTTTTCTGACGTAGTTGCTTCCGTCTTCGACTCTGATTTAGAAGTAGCAATTCAATATCGTTTTCTTATATTTTTTTATTGTTAGTAACAGTCTTCACATTCGTTCTTTTTCCACTACCTTCTGGATCTAAATTCCTTTCTCTAGCGCCTGAGGTGAATACTTTTGCTTTCGCTCGCGGTATCATCAGACATTTTGACGTTAATTATTCTCGGAGACCTGGACTCCATCTTTGTCCTTCTTACGGACGGAACTTCTTATAACAGTGAAATGGCACATTATTATTATTATTATTATTATTATTATTATTATTATTATTATTATTATTATTATTATTATTATTATTATTATTCAAAATAATACATAAGAAGTGAAATAGTCAGTTTATTTGGAAACAAGTGGTTTTTTCTTACATGCTTCTTTTTTCTTGTGTATTACCTAGCATTCCATTTGTGTGTACCACAACTTGGTGTACCAACTGAGGGTTAATTTTTCTGCAGCCCGTCAAATTACAGTTTTGTTCATATATCGATATATTCTTGCTCATTATACAGTATTCTCGCTTAAGCGCCTCTACTTTATGCCTGGCCACAGTCTGGACTCATTAATGTGTGTCAAACCCAAATCAGCCCCTTCAGGTACCCACTTGTTCGCAATCAGGACGACACCCCGACTGCGGGGTTCTAACCCGAATTAAGAAGGACAGGTGACGTACATGGCGTTCCTAGATCTAGAATGCAGGTGATCGTGTCCAGATACCGAGAGCGAAGAACTATCAACAATCTGCAGTCCACAGAGGTAAGAATCGAAGAAAAAGAAGCAGCAATCCAGAAAGGGCTGAGACAAAGTGCAGTTTGATCCCTCACCTTTTGAATATTTACATGCTGTAGAACAGGCGGTGAAGGAAATCGAAGGGGAATTTGGAAAAGGAATCGCAATCCAAGGTGAGGAAATCAAAACTCTGAGATTTGCCGATAATATTGTTATTTTATATGAGTCTGCAGAATATCAGGATAAATTGCTGAATGGTATGGACGGAGTCAATGAGAAGGACTACATACATATCCCATGTCGATGGGTCGGCGAATGAAGTCCCTCCATCAGCTTCTGTCTTTGTACTTTTCTCCTTCTTCAATGTTGTCCCAGTCCCCTCCTCGTTGCTGAATGTCGTTTCTCACTACGTCTGTCAGGAAAGACTCTGATAGCGTATGCGACAGTAGACGGTCCTACATGCGACTGTCTGGCCGAGGGATGGGCGGCCGATACCAAACCCGACAAACTAGGGGAAAACCAACAGCTACGGGTGGATAATTTTTCCCTTACAAGGTTAGATGAGATCTTTGTGTAGGAAATGACACATAAACTCATCAACTGTTGCCTTGCAGTGAGGCAGGGGACTTCCAAAGGTTAAGGTAGACAACCCCCTGACAGAAAATCCTCTGAAACGTTAGGCCTAGCAAGTCAGTGGAAGAGAGAAATTTTAATTGCTTTCAAAACCAAAAGAAGTCTCGGAGTGTCAATGAGAAGTAGTACAAGATGAAAATAAATAATTCTAAAATAAAAGTAATGGTTTGGAGGCGAAAGAAGTAAGGTGATGCAAGAAATATTAGATTAGGACATAAAGTTTTAAAGGAAGTCGATGAATATTGTTACTTGAGTAGCAGAAATAAGGAGGATATAAAATGCCAACTACCTCAAGCAAGGAATTACAATTGTATGAAAGTGAAACTTGGACAATAACTAGCTTAGAAGGAAATAGCTAAGGTAAGGGTGTGTTCTGCCCGAAGACAGGTCGAAACCTCCGCAGAGGTGTGCCTGAGCCGGAGTTTACGTACGGTAGGGTGGTCAGCTCCTTTCCGCTCCTCCTTTACCCCCACCAACAGCGCGTGGCAACCCATCCAAATTGTGACCACGCCCGATGTTGCTTAACTTCGGAGATCTTACGGGATCCGATATTTCAACACGGCTGCGGCCGTTGGCAGAAATGTGGTTTTACAGAAGAATGCTGAAGGTGAAATGGGTAGATCGAATCATAAATGACGAGATACTGAACCTTATTTTTTGAGCGGAGAAGGATTTGACACAATTTGACCAGACGAAGAGACAGAATGGTAGGACAAATCTTAAAACACCCAAAACTTGTTCAGTTATTTTTTGAGGGAAGTGCAGGCGGTAGGAGAAGGATTTGATACAATTTGACCAGAAGAAGAGACAGAATGGTAGGACAAATCTTAAAACACCCAAAATTTGTTCAGTTATTTTTTGAGGGAAGTGCAGGCGGTAAGAACGGTAGGGGTAGACCAAGATATGAATTTGACAAACAGTTTAGAGTTGATGTAGGATGTAGTAGTTATAAATGAAGAGGTTAGCCCTGGATGCACAGGTATCGGAAGCTGCAGTCCATGGACTGTATAGCCACATTTCGAAAAGCATACATAATTTGAACAAATTCAATAGTTTAATGGAAAGGTTTTGAAGATAGACAATTTTAGTAATATCGTCCCATTCTTAATTACAATTTCCGAATATCATGATAAATTTGTATTGAATATATGACGCCTTTATAACTTTTGGCAGAATTTATACTTAAAGCTTGCAATGTGTGTAAAATACCTAAATGAGGAATAAGGAGATGCAATTTCTGACAGGAATAGGCACTAAAACCCTGGGAGGAAATCTACCACAGTGGAGGATTGAAATGGAGGGCCTATATAACTAATCGAGAGACCCTTTGTCAAATATGTCTTACTGTCGAAATCATACCTCAAATAATCTCTCGCTTCACTGCAATGCTGAGAGCAATAGATAGGAAATAAAAGTGTTCAAATTGGGGAGATGTTCTGAGGAGAAGATTACCTTATAACTACCAACTAATATTACCCTGCCTTTAGAGAGCAGTAAATCTTATAGGCGCACAATACGCAGTCTCTCACCCAAGTAAAACATGCCAATAGCGCTGCAGTAACTCCTGCAATTTAATTTCTAAAAGCTCCATCATCACAGCATTCAGGAACGGTGATGTGATGTGATGTACAGCCAAATACCTAACACATACAGCCTCAATATTTCTCTCCACATTCTATATCACAAGAGAAGAACAGATCAGGGCTGTCCAAACTATACTGCATCGCAAGTTCTGTGTCTCTTGCTAACTTTCAAATCACACCCTTTACCCGCATGACCAAGTCATACTCAGTAAATTCGAAAATGATGCTACTACCTTGTTAAATTTAGCAAAAAACAGCTCTGCAGAAATTGGTTTATATATCACCTTATGTTTCTAGTGTTCTTGCCCAGTATGGTGCAAATGTTGCCATACTCAAATAGACGTGGCAATCAATGAAACGTGTCGCATAATCACAGGCTGTCTAAGATCTTCACCGCAAGAAAAGTTGTACTATCTTGCTCGCATTCCATCTCAAGATATCCGACGTGAGGTAGCAGCCGGTAAGGAGAAGACCACATTATTAAAAACCCAAGCTTATCCAACGTATTGACTCCAACCAGGACCATCACTGTTAAGTTCACGCAACATATTTTTGAAGACCACACAGAGACTTGAAGGAACACAGCAGCATGCATGACTCACTTTGTGGCGAGCTAGGGTTGAGCATCTTGGAGGAGGTATAACACCTCGTGAATAATTACCATCCTGACATATGGAGTACTGGACGACTTGGAGATCTCTAAATAGGCTGCGCTCGGGTGTTACTAGGTGCAAGACCAATCTGCACAAGTGTAGATATTCTGTGGATTCTGCTAGATTGTCATCTTTGTCCTGCCACATGTACTGATAAAGAGATGCTTGAGGTTACAAGGAATTCACTCGACGTTGCTAGTTTCTGATGCACCACAATATGAACCTTTGGTGCACAATTTCTTCTTGTTTTGTTGAGGCCCCTTGGACCACGTGGTTCCTGACTCTGGTGAGCTTAGTCCAGTATTTCATCATCTATGCGCTGTGGATTGCTTCAGCACCCTAAATTTATCCCTGTTGAATATATCTCTGGGGTCAAGGCTCACAACCTTGATAGTTAACAACTCGTTAACTTCGTGTATAACTACACGAAGTCTTTTCATAACTCTGGATACATGGAAACAGGAAAAATACCACAGGTGATAACCAACCCACACCGGCCCTTGGCAGCGTTTGCAGGTCTTCAGATTGTGGGTAGCCTGCATCTACATGTAGGAAGAGGAAATACAACAACTACTTTGTGCACAGTTTATTTTATTTCTTTTCTATAGACATCTTTTGAACATCTTTATATGTACGTAAATCTGAAATACGATATAAATTTTTTTAAATCATGTTTTTAAGATTGGTGGATTAAATATAAACAACTTGTGTATGCAGATGACAGCACTTTAGTTTCTGAAAGTAAGGAAGAGCTCGAGAGAGTCAGAGCATTTGAATATCAACAAGACCAATTCTTGACAACAGGTTTAGCATCAAACATTATGATGAATAATGAGTTGATCCAAACAGGTGAATAGTTTCCGTTTGTTGGAATCAATCATCAGTAGAAGTGACTCAAACAGTCCAGAAATTCGCCGAAGACTTGCTCTTGGAAGAGCAGCATTCAAAGGCCTGGATAAGATCTTAAAATGTTCATATGTACAGTGAATTTCTCTCAACCAATGAGAGAAACACATTGTATCTTTGGATACTAATGTCAGAATGGTTAAGGCATTAGTCTTTCCCATAGCTGCATATGTTTGTGAAAGCTGGACCATAAGACAGAGACATAGAAAGCATATTAATGCATTTCTTGAGCTCTGGTGTTGGAGAAGGATATTGCACATCCCTTGGAGAGCCAAAAAAGACAAATTCAGAAGATCAGACTACACATTATGAAACGTTCAGATTAATTGGAAAATATTATGCTTGGGAAGGTAGAGGGAGGCGTCCAGGAGACTACGGCGGCCAGCATTGAGATGGATAGACTCCATCAAACCCAACATGAACATATCAATGAAGGATCTGAAGTATAGGGATGAAGACCGAATTATATGGAGGCAGTCCATTCTTGCAGTCGCCAGGAGAAGACTTCCCCTCAAAATAAAACACTACAAATAATACAAGCAGTACTGTTCAAACCTCACTCGTAAGATGATGAGACTGATGGAAAAGGTTGAGATCCGTAGTGCGATCCTATTTTCTCATGTTCAACACCTCGAAACGTCGTAAAAACCTTCTGTTGTCCCTGATTTCTTCAGTGTACTGGCAGATAATGTAGGGGGCCCATATTTTGTCCCCTTAGCAGATATGGACTTGTAGAAATTCAAGAATCTTATGGTCATGGCTAGAAATTTGTATATATAGGTATTACTGAATATATTTTCCACTTATGCGGAATCTACAATGAAACTGTTATAACTTAAGGTACCGGTAGTCAATATTTGACGTAAACACTAAAAAAACTTAACTACCAAAAATGTGTTCTTAATTTCGTCCCCAACCAAATTTATGAAAAGTACAATTAATTTTAATATATGTTTCTTTCTAAACTTACCAAACACTTTCCCTGTCATGAATTACTTGAAGACCATCTATGAAAATGTTTTCTAGGTATTTTTAACATAGTTTTTCAGTATTTCTCGTGGCATGTTATACTTGCACGTTTTTAACCGATTATCCTGCCCCTCACTGCCTTAATAGCCTTTCTCGTAGTCTCCTTATCCAACTACTTGCGTTTTCACATCAAATATAATAATATATTTAATAAATAGCAAATAAAATAAAGGGGGACGAAATTACGAACATTCCCTGATTTATTATAATGGCCGCTACTGTAACTCAAGCCAAGCACCTCACTGTGGCGATTACACGGCCAGGAACTACACTACATGACTGAAATGCAGTGCAGTATTTCATTCACATATCAGTGCTCACTCTAGGAATAACAGGCTCTTAATACTGCAGTAACCCAGCCCAACATGAAAAATGAATCCTCCTTGTACACGGAAACTAAACGTGGTACACACAAGCAACTTTCATAAGACAACGAGACGAGGTTACGTGTGTAGGCGTGGCTAAACCTTAGGTACCAACCGTGCAAAACGGGAATCCGTAGGGGAACGGAATTTTCCCCCCGTATCTTACTTTGTCATACCATAATGGCACGTGAACCCTGCAATCTAGGAACGATTTACAGCTGAGTTTTAATTTGTTTGTGGTAAACACCACGTATGTCATGAGAGATCTCCTGAATGCGGACTTCGGTACGACTTACAGTGGGAATGGACTTAAGAATCTAACTTCTTCTGCCGGTATGAACCTATGACCTTGCGATCCGGAGGCCGAAACTCTGTACTACAGATCCGCAGTCGGAGATTCGCCTTATTAAAAAGGGCTCTCAAAAATGATCTGTTCCCACACCCAAACATCTGGAAGTGGTTTTTGGGAGAAGTATATTTTCTAAAGCTCTTCCTGTTACTTTCAGGTAATTAAATATATGTGCTGAGTTTAGTTGCCCTAGCTAATATGGTTCCTAAAAATGAAAACAATGTCTCTTTTGGAGATAACATGTTAATTGGCAGGTGAAAGGGAATGGAAGTTTGCTGCCATATTTAAACAGCAATTTAAAATTCACTTATATCGCAGGACCAACGGCGTAGCCGTGTTGAAACGCCGGATCCCGTGAGATATCTTAAGTTAAGAAACATTGGGCGTGATCAAGATTTGGATGGGTTGCCACACGCTGTTGTTGGGGGTAAGGGAATGGAGGAGCGGAAAGGAACTGGCCACCCTACCGTACGTAAACTCCGGCTCAGGCACAGCTCTGCGGAGTTTCGGACCTGCTTTAGGGCAGAATACACCCTTACCTTTATATCGCAGGAATATGCAATGGCTCTGGTCGTTGAGGCATCGAATTCTATCTTATGATATCGAGCCCAGCTTAGACGGTTCTAGACCCAGATCTAGCAAAATTTTGGCCAACGGATTGCTCAAATTTCCGGCTATACCCGATCAACTACTTTTGTCATTCAGCGCGTCAGGATAGCTCTAATGCGTCGGGATGTTACATGTTATTTCGCGATGAGGTTGCAAATGGGAAGCAGTTCCCAGGCGAAGACGCAGGGCTATTTATCACTCATTAGGCCTGTCCTGGAATATGGAGCGGCCGTATGGGATCCGTACCAAGCAGGACTCCTTAAGGAACTTGAGATCGTACAGCGAAAGGCTGCAAGATTCGTGCTTAACGATTTCAATCCTAGAAGTAGTGTGGCAGGTATGATAGAAAAACTCGGGTGGGAGACACTATGCCTTGTATAATGCATGAATACGCCACTTTACACGATCAGGGTGCAGGCCAGTGTTATAGCTTACTTACTCGTGCTTATAAAACTCTTATTCCAGTGTATTGATCTAGTGCATATACTTGATGTTCGAGGTCACATTTATAATCTGGAAATATCGACCTTCCCATTTAAGGCAGGTCGGACGAGCTCGAGGTGTTCAGTTTAGTCAGAGAGGTAGTGTTGTTGAGTGAGTGTACTGCTGTGGAACACTGGGCCATGCAGTCGACAGTGACAGTTCAAGATGAGGTTCAGCCTGAGTTGAGGAGCAGTTCTGTCCGTAAAGTGAGCGTTCGTTTTGTTCTGTCTGTCGCCGGGGAATCAACTCTCTAGTGCCCAGCCACTGAGACTGAACGTGTCTTTCTTCGGTGCAGCGTGAGGGAAGTCGGTAAGGGACAGTGAACGAAGTCTGCTGTGAATGTACGGACAATGTATGACGTACAGAATTGTGAGACTGTAGTGCGTGAGCTGTTAACTAAATGGCTGTGATACCTGTGGAACTGACTTAGAATATAAGTGTCAGCTGTGAAAGATTGTGTAGTGCGATTCCTTTAGTTTGTAAGCGAAATAATTTACAACCAATTTGACTGAGCAGTGGGAAACAGAGAGAGCGTGTAGTTGTGTAAACAATTAGTGGTAGTTAATAAATCCTAGCGTAAATATTACCCGTCATGCGTTTATTTATCTACCAGCCTTCACGCTACAGTATTATGTATTTTTAAAATTTACTTTTTAAAAGTAACCAGTCGGATAAACTCGCAGATAACCTAACGATACTGGGTTGGATTCACGACTCTGTCAGTGAATTATCTCTCGAGCTGGAACTTTACGTACTTGTTCTCCTTTTCTTGCCTTATCCCACTCAGATGGTGTCGGATTTTGTGGTAACTCTTATCCACTAACTTCGATCTTGTACTCTATTTTCATGTGCATTGGTACTATTCAGGTCCTTCCTGATTCAGGTTTTCCATCTTAATTTAGGTCTACTCAGAGCTGGCTGGCCTTCTACTGCCTGGCTCTCCACTCTATACACCACGACCAAACCATCTCTGTCAATTCTCCCTCAGTTTCTCAGAGATTGGTGAATGGCGTCGTTTAGAATTGTATCTTTCCTGGCTAATCCGTGGACCCATAGGAGCATTTTCACATCAGCCACATGAAGTTTCTGTTCATCTTTGCAGCCCATCGCTCTGAACCATATAGAATGGCTGGACGGGCAATCATATTTTAGATTTCGCCCTTCACTTGATGAACGACCTTCCTGTCACAAATAATACCGGTAACTGCCCCTAATACTTCACCCAGCCACCGTTGACCCGATTGGTAATATCTTAGTCGATGTCTGTATTGTGCCGGATCACTGATCCAAGATATTTGAAGGTACTGATTTCTGCTACCTCCAAATTCAAATTAACGGTCTCATAGAGAAATTACAGTGGAGATACTCCGTTGTAGTCCTTCTTATGTTGAGCCTATGTCCTTATAACACATCAGGCCAGTGTTCATCCTCCGCTGTATCGTCCCTAAGCTTTCACCCACAAGCACTACACCATTTGCAAACAGAATTCTGGAACTATCCATGGTCTATGTTATTCAATTCCACAAGCTGGCTTGTTCTTTGAGGACTGTATTTTTTATCCCCGTACTGCACCAGCGGAGAAAAGAGCGGGGAAAACTGAAGAACGAGAGAAAATCTTACATGTTCGTTGCACTATTCAGTGAATACAAGTGGTTATTCTTCTCCTTATACGAGGTTTAGTTTTTATGTTTTGGCAACTAAATTATTTATTGATAAATAGCATACATACATGGTTCTAAGTTTAGCAGGCCATCGATACAGTTACCAGCGTTGCGTACAACGTGTTCCCAGCGATGCGAAAGCCATGGAATCCAGTTGGCACTGCCCGTCTGTCTATGGTGTGGCCTGCAAAACATCTTCAGTTGAAGCGCTTTCCCGTGTAGTGGGTCCTTCATATTATGGATTAAATCGAAGTCACAGGGACTTAAATCTGGAAATTATCGGTGTGGTGGTGGTGGTGGTGGTGGTGGCGAGATGATAGAGCACCCCCCATCGATTGAACAATTCCGACACAACTCTTGCTGTGTGTGCCTTAGCATTGTCGTGCAGAACGATGCGTGGGTTATCCATGCAGTATCGCAACTTTCTTCTCAGAGTTGCTCACAGTTTTTTTTGCAAAAAATGAACATTAGTACGCCGCATTAACGGTCTGCCGTGGCGGAACGGTATGCATTAAGGTCTGTTCCGATGCATTTCCACTCGTGCGGACACAGTCTGTACATGTTCGTCACTTACTGGTGGGTGACCAATCAAGACATGTCCAACACACGTTTGCGTTCTTGGTGCGACTTCTAGCACACTAGATTGTTAACCAGCTTCTCTGCTCACGTTTGGAAAATACGGCGACTGCCATACGCGAGCGCCTGGTCACAACTGCTCATCTTCACCTGGTCACTGTAAGCGGCCGTGGAGGGGGAAGGGTGAGGTCATGTGCTCTGTGGTAGGGGACGCAGGTCACCAAACTTTGGTAAGAATAACAGAGCCCGGCACCCTTGAACGGCTGTGCTGGAGCATGGTTGTCAAAACTTAAAACCAACCTATGTAGCATTGGAAGCCAAGCAGTACTTCATACAAATTTTTATTTACCACATTTTCAATTAACTAATTGGAAGTAGCAGAATATTTTTGTAATAACAGAATTATTTGATGATCATTGTTGAGCCGCCGGCTGTCCGACCCTGACACACTGTGATGTAAAGTAAATAGACTTGAAACTATAGACATAATAGTACATTACGCATCAAGCTTATAATTACCATTACAGTCGTGTTACATACGACTGTTTATGCTCGACGATAATTAGAACTTTAATTTTTAAATATTCAATATAATAATAATAATATAATATAATATAATAATATCATAACAATATAATTTCCGTGAGTGGATCAGAGACCTTGAGAAACCAAGTACGAAGCTAATGCGTTGAGCGCAGTTGCGATGCTATCCTTACCTAATTGGTCAAACAGGTGTATCATAATGAAAATCTGAACTCTGATTGGTGGAGAACCTGTATCATAATGAAACTTGAACTATATTGAGCCTCATTAATATTCAGTTTTCTGACATATAGTATTTATATTTCGGCATCGTCGAGCATAAACAATATTATGACTTGCATTATGCCCTATGATTTTAATATTAAATCACTGAAACCAACACCCCTCGTCGATTTTGATGTTATTCTTTTAATTAAGTTAAATTACTGCAAGAAATCCTAAGTGTTCTGTTAGTGGAAGAATAATTGTCACGGTTCGCATTGCCTGACGTCACTGGCGCCCTCGATTTGAGATTTAAGAGCAAGCACCAATCACCGTCATGTCATCATGGGTCACGTCTACTGCTGGTGCGGTGATGCCACTTGTTTGAAGAGAAACAGGTGGCCTCAGTTGCTCTCTAGCCTGCATGAAGTGCATGTGTTCACGGTGTGTGTAAGCCATTCTTTATTATTGTGACATGGCCAGTGGATCATCGGAAACGGTTAATTAAAAATCTATGAGCATGTTGAAGTTTTATTGTACTAGCGATGGTGATACTATTTACAGAGTTTGGGTTTTAATGTTGTATATATATTAAACGAGTTTAACAAAAACAGATTTGGCAAAAACGTCCGTCCGTTCTACTGAACCTATTTGCTTCATTGCTGTTTTATTCTGTCCGGAGTTACCTGATTGTAGGCGAAGGCTTATATTAACCCGCAATACATTCTGTAATTAGCAGGTTGCTAAGCAACTAACACTTTCATTAATATTCTGACATATATGAGATTTTCTTCCTTAGAAATGTCACTGCATGCAGCCATGTTCGATTCCTACCTGTCAAGCCAGAGAGTATACACTTCCTCTGATGATGGAAGAATACTATTCTCTGCTAGATACTCTTTGATTCTCTGACCTTCTCCAGCTTCTGAATATACTCAACAGATGGCAGAACGTTCCTAATAACTTACGTGCTACTAAGAGAAAACAGCCTACGAACGTACAGACGCGAAGGTATTAAGTAGACTAGTCTTCCCTATGATTAATAAAGCGCAGGTACAAACTATTCAAAACATGGGTGTCTATTCACCCGAAGGAGGATTCAGCCACGGAAAATCGTTTGTTGCACTATCTCGGGCAAGATTGTTTGAAACAAATGTATTAAAATCCAGATACTGCCGAATGGTCGAAGCATAGAGACCATTGTACGGAAAGATGTGTTATAAACTAAATTACGAATGTATCAGTTATTATGTATTGGTATTCAATGTTCATAAAACTATAGGAAAGGGCAGGAAAAATAATATGACTGCGACAGGAATATCAAGACGAGTTGTCTGACCTATTTATAAGCAATGCCGCGGAGCAGTATGGGTCTACTAGTTATTATTATTATTATTATTATTATTATTATTATTATTATTATTACGTTTATATTCTACTGTTATTGAGTGATTACGATTACCACTATTCTATTGTCTGAATGTGCTTAATTACAGTAAACAGAGAGATGGATAATACGCCTAGTCAGTAGCATGTATTCAATTTTATTTAAATTTCACATCCTGCAATATACTGCATAATGCATGTTTCGAGAATATGTTAATTCCCTTTTTTCAGCTAAATGGGTAAAATTTCGTATATTACAGTAAGTCCTAATTAAATAGGACATCAGGTGAAAAGACGGACTTCTCTTAGTTGGGGGGGGGGAGGCCTGTTTCATTAAAAAACTAAAACTGTGATATATACAATATGACATATTAAAAATTGATGAATAATAGCATGGAAGTAAAATCCATTTGTCATCTCCATATAAACACCACATTAGAGGGATGTCTCTGTAGGTAACATGTTGAGCTCTGTTGCGACATGACATAAATGTGTCCTTGTTGATCCAATACTTCCTTACCAAAATCAAGTTGGATCATATTAAAAATAATATGAAATGGTGTATAACCAAGTTGTTAAGCCGATCCCCTCGGGTATTAGATGATTATCGTACCAGGTTGAGATGAACCTTACATGGCCTGTAAGAAAGAGAGATAAAATAGAGAATGTAATTGCGTGAGTATAAAAAGTTAGAGTAAAGCGCGTAAAAATTATTATATTATAAAACAAGATGACAAGATGGACTTTACTTCCATGCTACTATTCATCAATTTTTAATGTCATACTGTACAGGGCACAGTTTTAGTTTTCTTAGTTGGGGGGGGGAGGGTTCATTAGTTATTATTTTAATGTACGAATTTTAACCTATTTATCTGAAGAAGGGAACTAACATATTCTCCAAACATATACTATATATTGTAGAGTGTGAAAAGTAAATACATTTGAATACATAGAATTGACTAGTCGGATAATCTATCTCTCTATTTACTACGTATGCATCAAATATTTTCTATCGCATTAATACAGAATATCATCTACGTATGCGTGAAATATTTTACGAGTTCGCGTTTGTTTATATTGTACAGTTCAAAATTGGCAACACTGTCTGAGATACGTCGGGGCCGGACAGCGGGCGACTCAATTGTAGATTCCGGATGTTCAGGCATGTATAGGTTAGAATGCAAATTTACTGAACTGAGTAACAAGTTTATGCTAGCTCGAACAACAGTTCTGTTATGAGGTTTGCATAAACAGTAGGGGTCCGGCCTGTTAGAACCCCTAGAAGTTATGTTACTCCCACTACATTGTGGAAGACTGGGCTGCATAACACTTCCTACTAGCCAAATTAGTTTGCATTCTAAACTCCCTAACTTCAGTGATGTTTATAGAAGATTTTTGCTTCTGCGGGTATGTGATGGATACCCCTGAGATGCCGAGAACGAGAGCAAAGCAATCGATAGTGAATGCGCGAGACAGCGCGGGTCTCTTCATATTTTGTATGTATGTAGCAAGCGGTATAATTAATGTTTTACCTAAGCTAATGACAAGCTTGAAGGCGAGAGGCTGCTGCCTATGGAGTACATCATAATTATCATCGAGGAGACACCTTCACACACTACGGAACGAGCAGGGAAATAAAGAAACAACTCCTTAATAAAGAGGGGCACCATAGCGTAGCACAGTCGTAGGGCTGATTTATTAGACGGCAAAGTGTAGAGTACTTATAGCAAAAAAAACTAGACTCTGCTAATTACAAAGGTAATGGCAAATTGGATTTACTGAACATCTTCCTTCTCCTTCACTTTACTCAGACCCGGAAAGGGTTGAGGGTGCGATATGTGCGGCACATGTGGAGTAGAGGTGGGCGAAGTGATTCATCTATCTGAGTGCTACTCAATGGTTCGTTCAGTAAAAAGAACCGACTATTTTCAATGTCTCAGCGGCTCATTCAACATTTTTCCGTTTACAACCGACAGGGAGAGGAAGGAGGTTTGGAAGTAAACAGGAAAATATGTGACTTTCATTCAGGAGGAAATATAATACAACACATAATATATTCCAAAGCGCATCATGTGGTGAATTTTATAGAACGGAGTGAGATTTCCTGCCTCCCTAGGCACACGGAGTTTGAAGAAGTGTGTGAATGTGAGTTGTAAATAATAATGATAATAGTAATCCATTTGAAAGAATTTCAGATAGATCATGTTGCTATTATAAGGGGCGATCAGAAAGTTTCCGTTCGTCGGCCGTAAAGTCCTGAATCGGAATGTCAATCGGGCAAAATTGCCGTGAGTATTAAGGCACTCATTCCAACGACGCACCAGGTTGAAGATCCCCGTGTGGTACAACACCATGTCCTGCTGCGTGAAGAAGTCCGTAACCGTCTGCTGCACATACTCGTCCGACTGGAAGCTTGGACCCTTCAAGCCCTTTTTGAGGGGACCGAAGGCGTGGTAATCACAGGACTATAGGGCGGGTTGCTCAAGTGTCTCCCACTTGACTTGGTGACGAACTGTGCGGTCTGTAGATGCGGTGTCTTGTGTCGAAACGTGATTTGCACGAAATTTGGTGCATCATTTTACAACGGCGGTTTTCGACAGACAGGCTGCACCATTCTCAGATGGATGTCCACCGGTGTTCGTCCTTCGGCAGCCAAGAACAGAATAGCAGCACGTTGGTCCTGTTTGGACGCAACATTGCCATAGTTCACGTGGCTGCATTTAGTGCGCGTACCTCGGCATGACACGACTGCCACATCAATCCCTTTGCCTACATGTCCGTGTTCATATATCCGCATCGGAGTCGCACTACATTGCATGTCCGCTGCAGCAAGGCCCTCAAACGGAAACTTTTTGATCACGTTTCAAACAAAGAGAAACGAAAAGCAGATCATGAATGTAAAAGGGTAACATCGATTCTGATCATTACTTAACATATCTCTAATCGAAGTGAAGTTTGAATCTAACAGACCCAAATGTAGACCGCGGAGAAACCCACGAATCGACCCAGAGCTTCTGAAGCAAATCTGAAGCACTATCATGGCCAATATCTCCGAGCAAATTGCTACTATTTGGCCAGAAAGACAACTTGTAAAAGCAGCCAAGTGCACAAACATGCTACCGAGGAATCGTAAGCAGTAGTGGTGGAACGATACCTGTGATAAGGCGTTTTAATTCCACATAAAAGCATGCCAATACTTGTATTCGTGGAAAACCACAGAGAAATGGCATCCCTCCATTAAATTCCGGAAGGGGACATCAAAGATTCCAAAAACGTCAATAAGGTCAGATCAGACTTGCAGAAATCGAGCACGAATTTAAAGAAAAACAATACTAGGAACTTTTCTAAGAGATGCCCACTCTCTGTTTTAAACGACCAGATGGGACTTTAGCAACAAATAATGAAGACAACTGGAAAAGTTTAGCAGATAATTTCAAAGGCCTTCTAAATTGCGAACCCCTACTGACCAACCCACTCTTGAAACACCAGAGTCATATCACAATTCAGAACCTAAAACAATACAAGATCTAAAAACAACAAAGCTCCTGGGGAAGATGATATAATCACTGAAATCTGGAAACTAGGTGACGGAAACTTCACTCAGAAAATCTATAAAATTCTTATGAATATCTAGACCAGTGAAACAATTCCTGAACACCGAAAATGAGCAATAATTCACGCAATACATAAGAAAAGGGATAGAATTGACATAAATAACTAATGAGATATTTCCCTATTAGCAGTCACCTGCAAAATTCTTTCAAAACTCCTACTCAAGAGACCTGAAGTGCAAACAGATCAATTGATGATAGAATATCAGGCAGGATTAAGGAAGTGCAGGCCGTGCGCAGAACAGATTCTTAACCTCAAGATCATCCTACAAATACGTTGTGTGCCCATATTGAATCCAGTGCGTATATTATGATCGACGTTATTTTTATTTAGAATAATTTCAATGTTGTACCTAGGAATATATTCTGAATATTTTCTATGGTCTTTGCTGTAATGGTAGCTTTGCAATGTAAGTTTTTAAAGCATGAGTTATATGTCTCACCTACAATATTCGAAGCCGGTCCTCTTGCTGGAGCATTACAGTTAAAGGAATTTAGTTATCAGTTTTAAGAATGACATAGACTATTCATCATATACCGTATTTTATCGCATAAGCTCCCCCTCACATATTTCCCTCCCCTAGGATCTTTTTATCATTAAAAATGATTTTATCAATATCGCGCATAATTCCCTCTCCTGGTTTGTTCTGACTGGAGTGGCCTTCAAATGACTTGATAATGGACAACAATGAACACAGCGGTATTTGACATAAAAATGTTTCCATTGCCACAACATACCGTAAATTTGAACAGTGAAGTTGCAGACGTGTTTCTAGGTCAGTTGTTACATGTCTTTACCTTTAGATGTCAGCGTCAACAAACCTTTCAAAGAACATCTTCGACGCCTGTATTCAGAATGGATGACGGCGGGATCTCATCAGCTGACTCCAGGAGGCAAGATAATGAAGTCATCAATACCGAGGATGTGCGAGTGGATAATCCGGGCGTGGGAGAAAATTAGTGTAGATATTGTTAAGAAGAGTTAAAAAAAAACCGCAATTTCTTGTGCCATTGACGGTTCTGAAGACGACATGTTGTGTAATAGTGAAAATTAAGAAGATGATGTGTTATCTGATCCTGAAAATAGTGATGATAGTGACGAAAGTGAGGCCGCAGAATAGTGAGAGAAAAGAAACAGTGAAACAATGCATTGCTGCTCTTCATTGTAGCCTAATGAAACTGTGGTATTCTTTTGTGTTAATTGAAAATAAATACCGGTGGGTACCACTTTTTTCACTTACCGGTATTACCGTAAATATAACTTTTACCTAATACACCGTTTCACTTCCTTTCTGAATGCCCAGAAGCACCACTCGTATAATTCCCTCCCTAGTGTTTTCAAGAAAAATTTTCGAGAAAAGAAAGGGGGGAATTTACGCGATAAAATACGGTATTCACGGCGCCAGCCATGCAATATTTCCTTAGGCTGATCATAACCTTCCTCACGTGTCCACTGTGCCGCGCCCTGTGAATCACAACATATTTACGAAGTGAGTAATTCAGTGTTTCCTTAGGCTGATAGTACATCATTCGTGTGATTACTCTGTAACTTCCCAAACAAACATGTCTAGCCCATTCTGCTTCCCTAATGACAATGTGTCATAAGAACCTTTGCCCTTTCACTTGCCTATATAATGCATGTCTGACCGAGCGATTTCGCCATACAGTTAGAGGCGCGCAGCTGTGATACTGTGGGTTCGAACCCCTCTGTCGGATGGCTTGAAGATGAATGTCCGTGGCTTCCCATTTCCACACCAAGCAAATGCTGGGGCTGTACCTTAATTACGACCACGGCCGCTTCCTTCCCACTTTCCTATACCATCGTCCTCATAAGACTTCTATGACGTTAAGCAAATAGCATAACGTCCACCCAGCTTTCACTGCCTTACAGCAAAGTCGATTTGTGTAAACGGACCGATGAAAGGACAATTTCATGTCAGAGCTGACTTCTTTCAAACAGAATGCCATTGATCGCAACTTCCACCTCAATACATTAACTTTGCTACATCGTGGTTCAGTTTCATTTAGTGTACTGTACGGTTCCATGGTAAATGGTTAGCATGTTGGGTCAAGAAGTCCCGGGTTCGATTGCCGGCCGGATCGATGATCTGAACATTCTTTGGTTAATTCCGAAGAAACGGGGACTGCATGTTTTGTGCTGTCTCCAATAATAGAAATCATCCCAGATAGGGCCTCATCCTCACAGACACACAGGTCAAATATACGGTATCAGTTCAAAAGACCTAAACCAGACATCTTCGGAGGAACTTGTTCATTGGCTTGATGACTTTCACCTTCGTATTCTTCCAAAATCTCTTCATGAACTCACTGTGTTGCCTTTTCCGTTCTTCTGACCACTTTGTACCAGTCCTACTGCTAGTTCTCACCACAAATGTGTGTTTATTTACTGAGGTACTGACGACTTGGCGATTTTTCATGATGTCTTCCCCGATGTTCAATTCATTCAGGTCTCCTCTTGTTTCCTCCAGCCAATTTCTTCTCCTCCTTTGAGAATTAATTACATTGAATAACCTTTATGTGAATCTAAAAGGTGTCCAGAAAATTTCTAACGTCTCCTCCGTACAGGATTGATGAAACTATATGTGTAATTATAGAGGTATGCAGTTCGCCTATTGATGCAAATTCCATTTTATTTTATGGGGCCAAATGTTTTTCTTTTAACAGCTGCAGAACATCAAGAGGCACCTCTCAATCTAAACAACCGAGTTGTGATCACTCCAACTACTCACTTTCAACTTGTGAACCTGGCATGATGGATCGTAGTCGATCAAAGCAACTATCCTAGGCCCCGGACGTACACAGTTCGGGTTCTCAAGAACATCGGATTCTGGGGGATCGGGAGCATCATTCCGAGAAAACTCGGAGCTTCCCAGAATCTCTTCGTCCCATTATTGTTATCATTGTTAGAGGAAGAGTGCCTATAACACCCCAATACCTGTTAAGTTTAAACGTGGCATCGCTGGATGGACAAGGTACAAGGAAGGGCTCTGTGTTCGTGAGTTGAGGAAAGTCATTTGAGTTGCGTTCTTTGTCCGTGACAGTCGATCAGTAATTTTCAACCTCCAAGAAGTTTTGGGAAGGTAAAATTTGCAGTCCTTTACAAACCAAAGTCTAACCTAAACATTAAAACCTGGCTAGTTCAGCGGTGAGCCCGCGGAACTTTCGTTGGCTTGAGGGACAAAATTCTGGCACATGCGCGTCTCCGATAACCTTAAAAGTAGTTAGTTGGATATAAAATCAATAATATTATAATTGAAATGCACAATATGCGGAGAAAATGAAGAAACAATGAAACAGTTACACATGGACAAAGAGGAAAGAAGAAATCGTCAAGAGGACGTATTCATGATGAAGATGATGATGCTTGTTATTTATTAAAGGGGCCTAACATCTAGGTCATCAGCCCCTAATGGCACGAAATGAGACGAAATGCAATGACAATTTAAAAGTCCAAAATATATCCACTGACTAGAATTTAAGACGTGATGATGAAGAATTAAAAGATAAATATGGATATAAATAATCAGTGGAGCCAACTCACAATACTGAAAGTTAAAAATAATTACAAAATCGATCCACTAGCTAGAATTAAAAAAGATGACGATGGACAATGATTATGAACTTCAAACAATCAGTGGATCCTATCCGCAATGCCTCATCTTCCCAGAAACTATATTCAAATATTAGTATTACTGACCAAGGGACTGCTTATAAAGTATAATTATGAAAGGATAATTCATTTTGTCCAAACGGGTCTAAAATCCAGGTCATCGGCCCCTCATAATGGTACTTATCGCTAGTAAAGTAGGAGCATGGTATTTCTCAAGTTACCGAGCTCGATAGCTACAGTCGCTTAAGTGCGGCTAGTATCCAGTATTCGGAAGATAGTAAGTTCGAACCCCACTGTCGGCAGCCCTGAAAATGGTTTTCCGTGGTTTCCCATTTTCACACCAGGCAAATGCTGGGGCTGTACCTTAATTAAGGCCACGGCCGCTTCCTTCCCACTCCTAGCCCTTTCCTGTCCCATCGTCGCCGTAAGACCTATCTGTGTCGGTGCGACGTAAAACAAATAGCAAAAAAAAAAAAAATTCTCAAGTTGCGATACTAATCAACAGTACCGTAGATTCATGGTGTTCCAAAAGTTATGGTACTACTCACAAGTATTGTACGTCGCACAGGTAACGCAGACCTATGGTGTTTCTCACATAATGGCACCACTCGTACGCAACGCAAACCCATGGTGTTCCTCACATAGGTGTACTAATCATAGGGACTCGTACTGTGTCATGGTGTTTCTCACATAATGGTACAAATCACAGGCAACGTAAGCCCATGGTGTTCCGCATATAGTGGGAATAATCACGGGTACTATAAACCCATAGTGACCCGCCCACTATTGCTACTAATCACAAACCTATTGTGTACCTAACATAGTGGTATTGCTCACAAGTATAGGCGACCCATGGTTTTCCCCGCGTGATGGTACTAATAGCAAGTAGTTTCATGGTTCTAATCCAATTATTCCTTGGTCACCCCTTTTAGTCGCCTCTTAGGTCAGGCAGGAGATACCGTGGGTGTTTTCTTCATCTTCGTTCTTCACCCACAGGAGATGAGGACGTATTGAAAGGGAGAAATGTGGATGAGATATATCTTTAAACCAACGGGAAAAAACTGCTTAAATTATTTTAATTTTCGTATATACTCGTATAAACCAGAAACCAAACCCCATGGCGCAACAGCCCTTACGGGCCATGGCCTACCAAGCGACCGCTGCTCAGCCCGAAGGCCTGCAGATTACGAGGTGTCGTGTGGTCAGCACGACGGATACTCTCGGCCGTTATTCTTAGCTTTCTTGACCGGGGCCGCCATCTCACTGTCAGATAGCACCTCAAATGTAATCGCGTAGGCTGAGTGGACCTCGAACCAGCCCTCAGGTGCAGGTAAAAGTCCCTGACCTGGCCGGGAATCGAAACCGGGGCCTCCGGGTAAGATGCAGGCACGCTATCCCTACACCGCGGGATGTTGTGTATATCAACATAGCGAATTTCATTTTGTGTAGACTATGTTTCGTTAACACTGTAACTGGAATATTTTCAACGCTGAATTGCAAGAAATGAAACTACTACTACTTCCGGTTTAAACTGACAGTGTTCAGCGCTGCACTGCGCCGGCTGTAATAATCATGGGAGTCTGAAATTTCGTAGATATGCTAATAAAGGAATGCGCTTGCAAAAAAAAAAAAAGCTACAAAAATCATCAGTTCGAAGACTTTCACCAGCTGAAAATACGGGTCTGCAAGCAGCCAGAAAGTGGAATTTTCCGTCACTCTGACGTCACAATGTTCTTCCGGTAGAATTGAGTTCTGTCAGTTCCTTGATTGTTGCGGGAACAACTATTGCATTCAGCTTACGTGACTGTTTGGTGTGGTTTTAAAAGCTTCTTCATTCTCGGTCCGTTTTTCTTTGAGGAGTTGATCCCTCGTGGGCTTGTTAAGATGTACAATGATATCTGTACGTTATAGGGACCTCCTTGTGGTACACGTGATTCCAACTTTGCGAATACGCAACTGTGACCACACCGTTATTTTCATGCAACATGAGGAAATACTACATGTCGGTCGCCAGGTTAAAGATTTTTTTCGAGAAACCTTCAGCAACGACCTCGTTATTTCTAAGTATTTTCCAGATGCGTGGCCTTCAATATCTCTGGACCTAAATTCGGTTCTAGGTCATTTCGTACCATGGTCATTTCGTACCACTTGGCCGGCTGATTACCTGCGAAGTGCCAGTTAAATATTCAGGGAGATAATGATGATGCTTATTGTTTAAAGTGGCCTAACATCTAGGTCATCGGCCCCTAATGGTATGAAATGAGAGGAAATGTTATGAAAATTTAAAAATCCATAATCCTCCACTGAACAGATTCGAAAACGTGAGGACGAAGAATAAATCAATGGATATGAAGTTCAAAAATCAGTGGATCCGACCCGCAATCAATCATCAACCAATCAATCAATACTGATCTGCATTTAGTGCAATCGCCCAGGTGGCAGATTCCCTATCTCTTGTTTTCCTAGTCTTTTCTTAAACGATTTCAAAGAAATTGGAAATTTATTGAACATCTCCCGTGGTGAGTTATTCCAAACCCTAACTCCCCTTTCTATAAATGAATATTTTGCCTCAATTTGTCCTCTTGAATTCCAACTTTATCTTCATATTGTGATCTTTCCTACTTTTAAAGACGCCACTCAAACTTATTTGTATATTAATGCCATTCCATGCCATCTCTCCGCTGACAGCTCGGATCATACCACTTAGTCGATCAGCTCGTCTCCTTTCTCCCAAGTCTTCCCAGCCCAAACTTTGCAACATTTTTGTAACACTACTCTCTTTTCGGAAATCACCCAGAACAAATCGAGCTGGTTTTCATTGAATCTTTTCCAGTTCTTGAATCAGGTAATCCTGGTGAGGGTCCCATACACTGGAAACATACTCTAGTTGGGGTCTTACCAGAGACTTAAATGCTCTCTCCTTTACATCCTTTTTACAACCCCGAAAGACCCTCATAACCATGTGCAGAGATCTGTACCCTTTATCTATAATCCCATTTATGTGATTACCTCAATGAAAATCTTTCCTTATATTAACACCTAGATACTTACAATGATCCCCAGAAGGAACTTTCACCCCATCAACGCAGTAATTAAAACTGAGAGGGCTCTTCTTATTTGTGAAATTCACAACGTGACTTTTCACCCCGTTTATCAACATACCATTGCCTGCTATCAATCTCACAACATTATCGAGCTCACGTTGCAGTTGCTCACAATCTTGTAACTTATTTATTACTCTATACAGAATAACATCATCCGCAAAAAGCCTTACCTCTGTTTACTCATATCATTTATATATATAAGAAAACGTAAAGGTCCAATAATACTTCCTTGATTAATAATTATTACAGGGTCAGATAAAGCTTCGCCTACTCTAATTCTGTGAGATCTATTTTCTAGAAATATAGCAACCCATTCAGTCATTATTTGATCTAGTCCAATTGCACTCATTTTTGCCCGTATTCTCACATGATCCACCCTATCAAATGCTTTAGACAGGTCAATCGCGATACAGTCCATTTGACATCCTGAATCCAAGATATCTGCTATACCTAGCTGGAATCCTACAAGCTGAGCTTCAGTGGAATAACCCTTCCTGAAACCTAACTGACTTCTGTCGAACCTAACCCGACGGCATTTAACGCCCTTGAAAGGGCTCTGGCCTGCCCTGCCCGAAGGTCTGCAGATTACGAGGGGCCATGCGGTCATCACGACGCATCCTCTCGGCCGTTATTCTGTGCTTTGGAGACCGGGGCCGCCATCTCACCGTCAGATAGCTCCTCAATTCTAATCACGTAGGCTGAGTGGACCTCGAACCAGCCCTCAGGTCGAGAAAATAATGCCTGGCCTGACCGGGAATCGAAGCCGGGGCCTCCGGGCGAGAGGCAGGCACGCTACCCCTACACCACGGGGCCGGCGCCTTCTATCGAACCAGTTATTAATTTCACAATCTTGTCTAATATAATCAGAAAGAATGACTTCCCAAAGCTTACATGCAATTCATGTCAAACTTACTGGCCTGTAATTTTCAACTTTATGTGTATCACCTGTTCCTTTATACACAGCGGCTACTATAGCAACTCTCCATTCATTTGATATAGCTCCTTTGACCAAACAGTAGTCAAATAAATCAGATGTCCCACATTCCCAGAAACTAGCGTTAAACAATAGTATTACTGACCAAGGGACAGCTTCTAAAGCACAATACTGACTTGATAATGTTTGTTGTCGAAACGGGACCACAATGCAGCTCATCGGCCTCTCATAATGTTGCTTATCGCTAGGAACATAGAACCATGCTATTTGTCATGTTGCGGTACTAACACCTATGGTGTTCTTCACATAAGTGGACTAATCACAGGGACCCGCACTATCCAGTGGTGTTCCTCACATAGTGGGTACTAAGCATAGGGAAGGCAGGCCCATGGTGTTGCTCATATAGCCGTACGAATCGCGGCTACTATAAAATGCATCTTGAGCCACACACTGTCACTACTAATCACAAACCTATTTTGTACCTTACAATAGTGGGACTACGCGCAAGTAAATGCGACCCGTGGTGTTCCCTTGCGGGATGGTACTAATTTTATTACAAGTAGTCTCATGATTCTAATTTGATCTTCCCTTGGTTACCCCTTTTAGTCGCCTCTTACGACATACAGATGATACCGTATGTGTATTGTTCGTCTGAGTCCCCCACCCAGAGGGGGTTGTGTGTTTGGTCCGCGAGAGGTATTTTATTTCCCTCAAGTCCGCCGGCAAGCCGGTTAGGACCCCTCTATCCGCCACTAGCGACACGCCACGTGGGAGTATCACCTCTCCCCCTGCTACGCCAGCGTAGTAGGTTCGTGATAAATATTTAGGAGAGGACATTCTATTCCACTTGAAAGAGAATGGAAGTATTGCGAAGTAAAAACGATTTCTTAATTAATGTATTCACTTGTATATCCATTGTCCACTACTGGCGCAGAAGCCTACATATGGTGTGACCACTACTGATGTTAAAATTCCGTCGAGCGCAACTGACCTTATTGGTGCCCGTGTTAATTTTTATCTCGTATTCGCCCTTCGCAGGGACATAGCTACTTCCACCTTTCAGTAGTTTGCTGTTTCCGCGTGACCTTCCAGCCCATATCGGCCAGTTCATTAGAATATTTTATTTTACTTACCTGATAATGAAATAATGGAGTACCGAGCTCGATAGCTGCAGTCGCTTAAGTGCGGCCAGTATCCAGTATTCGGGAGATAGTAGGTTCGAACCCCACTGTCGGCAGCCCTGAAAATGGCTTTCCGTGGTTTCCCATTTTCACACCAGGCAAATGCTGGGGCTGTACCTTAATTAAGGCCACGGCCGCTTCCTTCCCACTCCTAGCCCTTTCCTATCCCATCGTCGCCGTAAGACGTATCTGTGTCGGTGCGACGTAAAACAACTAGCAAAAATAAATAGTGGAGTAGTTTATAAATATTCACAATAATAGTAATATTATCCATCCTTGTGCTCGTCAGGCAAATTGCGCCCGAACACGATGTATATTTCTATTGCATTGTTTTGCCTCAGGCTTTATACTTAAGGCGATACTCCGGAGATAAAAAATCGCTATTTTGATCATTTTGTGATTTTTTTAAATGACTGAAATATTGAAAAGATCGACTTTCTTTTTTCTTGTCATGAAGTTGTTCCGCTGAATTCAAACAATTTATCACTGTAATAATGCTTTGCTTGCCAATTTTAATTTTAAACTTAAATCCAATTTTCTCACATAATATTCTGTCAAATGTAACAAAATTTGTAAGGTATGTGTATCACAGCTATATTAAGAAACTTGCGCATGGAATTTAAGATTGCAGAAATTTTTCAAGTAGTAGGGATATATAAGTCCAAAATTTTAGAACCTAAAAATTACACAAAGTTTAGTAAGATGTATTTTCTTATATAAATTATATACAGAAAAATGGGTACATAGTGCTTTTAAAAGATGTATTATCTACCTAATTACGAATTAACATTAACATGTTAATTACATTTCATGGAAGAAATGGAATTTAAAAGTTTCAAAGGAAAAATTATTTTGGAAAAACTAATTGTATATGAAAGAAATGTTCGTGATGTCTCTTTCGTGAAAATCCATGCATTACGTAGAAATATATTTTTATCTCCGGTGTGTCTCCTTAAAAACGAATGACTTTCTTATATGTACGTAAACATAAGTGATAGGTATAGGTTAAACGGCAATTATTAAAATAATAAAAAAGATTTCTTCAGCAATTGTTGTAACAAAAAATTATGATTTCTAATGTGTGTCTATCAGGCTCATTGTGCCCACTGGCATGGAAATGGAATTCCAATTTGACATCAAGTGGTACGGATTGTCCTCGCATAAATACACTGAAGAAAATGGAAATTGCAACACCCAGAAGGAGTGGTGCTACATCGCTGCAATTGAAAAGCAGGACGAGTGTTCGGTTGTGATCCGATGATTACACTTTCAGGTCCCTCTGACCGCAAGTTTGGACAACAATCAATACAGGATGTGCGCACCACGAGCTGTAATACATTGATGAATTCGTCGAGGCATGGAGTCAATAAGGCCCTGGATCTCTTCCTGAGGAATTGTGGCCCATGCTTGTTGCACTGCACGGGTCAGTTGCTCCAGAGTTGTGGGTGGCTGAGGACGGTTGGCCTGTTGCCGACCCATCATGTCCCACACATGCTGAATAGGACTGAGGTCCGGGGACCTGGCGGGCCAGTCTAAGGTTGTGATGTCGTAGAGAGCTTCTCCGGAGATGCGTGCAGTGTGAACCTGGGCATTGTCCTGCTGAAATATCCCATTAGCAATGTTCGCCATCATAGGGACAACCACTTGATTGAGTACCCTATCAACGTACTGTCGAGCAGTGATAGTGCCCTCAACAAGCACTAATTGTGATTTCACATTAAAGCCAATAGCTCCCCAGACCATAATGCTTGGTGTTGGCCCTGTGTACCTATCGACAATAAGATCTGGGCGGCCCCTCTCTCCGGTACGTCGGCGCACACGATTCCGGCGATCACTGCGGGCAAGACAGAAGCGTGATTCATCACAAAAGACGATCCTATGCCATTCGTCGACCCACGTCGATCTTTCTTGACACCAGGCCAGCCTTACACCTCGCTGTTGTGGGATCAGTGGAACACCTTCTGCAGGGACACGGGCTCGTAAGCCAGCTGCACGCAGGCGATTACCAACTGTTTGTTGTGTAACGTGGGGTGCCACAGCTGCTCGAATTTAAGCTGCTGTTGCAGAGGGTTCCATCCGGGCCATCCGAATGATGCGGAGATCCTATCTCACAGATGTCTGTCGCGCCAGGCCTGTGCCAGGTCTACGAGTGTGGGTACCTTCATTTAGACCTAACCACCGCTGCCATACACGTTGTACCGTAGATGCCTGTCGGCCAACACGTGCAGCGACAGTCCTTAGCGATAATCCAGCCTCACACAGCCCAATTATCCGAGCCCTCTCAAACGGTGATAGTTGTTGATAGTGTGCTCTTCTTTGTCATCGAGGCATGTTTATCGGGGTACACTTCACTGCACAGACTGCAATTCAACTACGCTACACCAGAGTCCGTATACTGGAGTTGATTCCTCCGCACCAATCACATGGGGAGACCTGTAGCAACAATCCAATGGGTCTGAAACTTTGATCATTTACATATCTACATGGCATCGTTCCATATCTTGAAAATCAGCACAAACGACCAATGTCTGCATAGTGTTGCAATTTCCATTTTCTTAAGTGTATTTGGGGATTACGGGAAAACCGTTCACAGGTAGATAACGACCTACGTCTACGGAATGTCCGGCACACCCCAAAATCCACGTTACTTCTGCTTGTGGGCATATCAGGGACATATCCGGTCTCTGCCTGATAAGAAGGCTTGCATACAACGACATGTCCATCTGATTCTGCTATCAACCTTTGATCATGCCGTGGTACGAATGCATCATTTTCCTGAGTTGGGAGGCCATATCGAACAGTGTTTGTAATCATTACTCCTAATAAACATACCAGGACCACCGTTATCATGTGTTTGATCTTTACTGACTTTTGCTGTGATCCTGCCACTGCTTATAGCGCTATATTTTCACGAGAGGTAAGACTTGGAACTAATACATTTTGTGTAGCATTGCTTAGTTAGCATATCTACGAAATTTTAGACCAATACGATCATATAGCCTGTGCTATGAATACCATCAGTTTAAGTGCGGATACCCGGTACTACACTTCTACTACTGCAAACAGTCAGCGGATGCAGAGTGGGTCTCGGCCCACAAGTGGTCACGGCTGGATCGTGGTCCAACAGCTCTGCACTCTGACCGGCCAACCGAGCAGAGGAGAGGTGGTCACCGCTCTACCGTGGCTCTACGCCTCTGTATACGGGAGACGGAATGGGATTGGTCCCGAACATCGCCTGTCCTGAGAATAGTTTCCCGAAGTTTTCCGTTCTCCTGCACTAAGGCGAATTCCGGGACAGTTCCCAACCGATCCGTCAACCTCCTCTCCTTATCCGATACAAATCTCGTGGCCTGAGAAGCGGTAAAAGCGCCTAGCAGGCGCATGCTTCCCCATACTATGACCCATCTGTTTCAGTTCGTATTCCCAACTTGACATTTAAAACTCTACCTCCCTCAATGGAATACTGGTTGAGTGTCGTCCCTCGGGTTACTAAGAATGCGGGCTCAAATCCGTCAGGAGCATTCGGAATTTTGAAGGGCAGAAAAAAGTCTATTCAATACTCCATGTCGTACGATGTCGGCATGTAAAAGATCTCTGGTGACACATTTGATGTTTACCAGCCAAACAGAGATACGTTTCACTGTCATCATGTAGAATAAAACGGAACGTCGAAATTGACAATGCAGCAGCTTAAATGGCATAAGATCAAAATTTATGCAAAAGGTATAATGAGGCCAGACTATTATTAATATTAAGGAATACAAGGGCAGTAGACGGCAGGGGTGGGGGGGGGTAGCGGCAGGGCCTTGGATACTGGACAAATTACCGAAAAAAATTGGCTATATTTAGTAAATTATACATTCCTTCCTTTCTATTCTGAATGTGTTTCCTTTTAAAAGTTGAAAAGAACAACAATTTATGAAAATACAAACATTTAACAATCCACTCCAGAGCTTAATAATTAACAAGAGAAGAAAGAGCTCCCATTTAACAAGATTTGCCCGTTTATATACGGGGTGTTTGAAAAATTACTCCCTAGTTTTAATGTGTCCTAGAATCTGTACAAAGTAACATACACTATTCTAGTTTGTGGTGTGTGATTCATCAACTCTCCAAGTATGGCTCCCCTGCAGTTGGCAGGTCTGATTGACCTTGAGACGGCGTCAATGCTGTGTGTTTCTTCTGTTCCCTCAGTTCAGTCCAGGCGTGTGTGCAGTGCGGAACAGAGGAAACACACAGCACTGGTGCCGTCTCAAGGTCAAGCAGGCCTGCCAACTGCAGGGGAGCCAAACTTGGAGAGTTGATGAATCACACACCACAAACTGGAATAGTGTATGTCACTTTGTAGAGATTCTAGGACACATTAAAACTAGGGAGTTCTTTTTCAAACAGCCTGTATATCTTTGGTAAGAGAATCTTTGGTATTTCACACAATGAAGAAGCTAAAACCAAAACCAAACCCCACAGTACAAGCGGCCCCATGGGCTATGGAGTACCAAGTGACCGCTGCTCAGCCTGAAGGCCTGCAGAATATGACGATCCGTGTGGTCAACACGACGTATCTTCTTGGATTTATAGACCGAGGCTGCCATCTCACCGTCATATAGCTCCTGAATTGTAATCAGGTAGACCTCGAATCACCCCTCAGATCTAGGTAAACGTCCTTGACCTGGCCGGGGTTCGAGCCTGGGGCTACAGATTAAGAGGCAGGCAGGCTACCCCTGCACCACGGGACCGGCCATGAAGAAACTAAAGCTTCCAAACTTAAAGCCACACTTCAAAGAGAAATCAGATTCTCGAATTTAAATGGCCCAACGGATCTAGAACTCACATCTTAGCAGCTGCGACGATTGGTAGGTAATTAGAAGAGCGAGGGCAAAAATATATACAGACAACAAATAGTTCCCCAGTTTGTGGAATATAGCGGACTGTGAGTTGGAGGATTGGCGGTATATACACACCAAATCTGACGATAAATGCTACAAAATGGTGAATTATTTATGTTTGCTGAGCGAATTTCGGCAGAGAGGAAAAATGTTGACAGTTTACCAACTTAAGTGCGGTAATAATACTTTTTTGAGTTTTTGATTCAATACTATACAATAAAATTTCACCAAAGGAACAATAATTACTCATATATTACAATTAAATGGAAGTACGGTATATATAATTTCGTGTGACTATTTCTAGCCGAGTGCAGCCCTTGTAAGGCAGACCCTCCGATGAGGGTGGGCGGCATCTGCAGTGTGTAGGTAACTGCGTGTTATTGTGGTGGAGGATAGTGTTATGTGTGGTGTGTGAGTTGCAGGGATGTTGGGGACAGCACAAACACCCATTCATCGGGCCAACGGAATCAACCAATTAAGGTTAAAATCCCCGCCCCGGCCGGGAATCGAACCCGGGACCCTCTGAACCGAAGGCCAGTACGCTGACCCTTCAGCCAACGAGTGAAAGTACGGTGCGATTATACGATTAACAATCGTTTAGTATTTGCCTGCCAGACTGATGATTGCGCGCGGCAAGCGGGTGGAACATACCTTAGTGTCCATGACCTTGGTCAAAATATATATCCCTACTACCCTTCTTTACAGCACATGCAAAGTGTCCAATAATTGCTGTGGCGCTGTACAAACTGGTTATCCGTGACGAACGACATTTCGGGCGTATTTCCGCTAATAATTTTGTTATTCTTATGGAGGTCATTCACAGAGCCTCTTCCAATCTTCTCTTTTTTTTCCACAGTCTATCGTTCATCACTGTCTCCCATTGTAGTTCTCTCCGATTTACGTTATTCTCCACCTGATCCCTCCATTTTGTTTGTGCTCTTCCGATTGGTCTTCCTTCAGATTCTGACCATTCCAGAGCTCTTCTTGCTAATCTTTCTTGTCCCATTCTTTTGACGTGGCATATTTCTCTCCATACTTTCTTTCTATTTCGTACTGATTCATTTTTATCATGCCCCAAGGTCCTTCACAGAAAGTGCATCCCTATCGTTTGTAATCTAATCAGATCTTTTTTTGTTCAAGTCCAACATTCAGATCCATAGGTCAATATTGGCAATGATATCATGATTTTTGCTTTGGTAGGTCATTTCCAAATTGTAATTATGTCTAAAACACAGCAATAAATTTTTGGGCAATTTGCTACCCTCTCCGGAATTTCTTCCTAGACGTTTACTTTTACAGATAGCTTATTTCCTAGATACTTAAAAGCATCTACTGTAAACTGTAAAAATTCAGGAACATTGTGATCATTCACGCTTTGTGAACTGCTGTCTTTTGAAATATATATCTTAAAGAATAAGAAAACAAATTGTAGTCTACACCTTGTATATTTAATTTAAAAAATACGGCAGAATTCCGTAATTCTTCATTAAAAAATCGTCCAGTCGTGTACCGTACAAAATATAAGCTATTATCAAGAAATCATCTTAGGCTTACAGTACCTATGAGTGCCAGACTGAGTGGCTCAGATGGTTGAGGCGCTGGCTTTCTGACCCCAACTTGGTAGGTTCGATCCAGACTCAGTTCGGTGGTATTTAAAGGTGCTCAAATACGTCAGCCACGTGTCGGTAGATTTAATGGCACTTAAAAGAACTCGTGCGGGACTAAATTCCAGCACCTCAGCGTCTCCGAAAACCGTAAAAGAGTAGATAGTGGGACGTAAAAGACAATAACATTATTGTACCTACGTGTTGGGAATTCCAGGTTATGTTAGATCGTGGATAATACTGACAATGTGTTTCAAAACCAGTGTCACCATACAGTAGTCTTCAAAGGATATAGCGCGTGCTTTTTATCCGCCTAGGACGTTTTATTGCATATTCTTGATTATATTACTCGTCCCTCTGGTTTTCTCCTTCAGCTAAATATTCCAGCTCTCTGGAACCATTCTCCGGTAAAATTTTAAACCGAGATGATGTTGTTGGTGAATACAAATAAAGGTCTAACTGTTATATCGTCTTTGTTAACTTGAAATCAAGATAGATAATTACTGCCCTAAATGCAAGATGAAAAATTTAGAAATTAGCAAAAATTTAGTCAATGGAAACGAGGGTTGACACTCGTACACATTAAAACATTACATGACACTAACAATTTTACTATCATCATTTTATGAAACTTCCAATCATGATAGAAACCATCAATAGTGAATCCGCCCCTTTACATAGGTTTGTCGTCAAGAAAGGCGTCCACCCTTAAAACTGGGGCTTTTAACACACGTTGTACCAACCTCAAACAATTGAAAAAAGCGAGAAAGAAGAAGTATCTAAAAACAGGCAAAACTTTCAAATACGATTTTATCTTATAATACCAGAGAAACTCACTACTATCAATTAAATCGATGGACTAATAGTAATGATAATGTGAGATTCAGTGTTGTTACACTCAATAAATTTCCCCATCATGTTTTAAAGCATTTAATGGACTGCACAGACCAAATCGTCTGATAAATCCAATTATATTCTCAAACGATAAATCCCTTCCCCCCTCCCTCACCAACTCACTTTCATATTCAGTACAAAACACACACACATAGATGTCTATACTTTTCCCCCTCCCACATAGCAGTATCAAAACTCCCAATCAATAGGAGAGTTCGGTAAAAAGTGAAAGCTCCTCTTTTATATGCCATTAACTTTTCTCCGATAATGCATGATATACTAGGTTTTTAATATCAGCAATCTTCCATGTTTTTTATCCGATGGAAGCATAGTAGAGAAGGGAGGGGGATTTTTTGGAGTATATACGAAATAAAAGTGTATCTACTCAATATAAGCAGATTATGCTCGATCAAAACAAGTCTGCAGTATTATTCATTCATGACGTGCATGATCGGTGCATCTGAGTTGTTTACAGTTTGGGAAAAGAGGCCATCATATTATCCGATAAACAGGATCACAAACAGATTTCCATTTTCCTTCTGTTTTATATCTGATATTTCTATTATAGAATATAACTTTATTATACCGTATAGCCCTCCAGTTTCGTTCTTTCTACTTATAAGTGTCCCGCATGCACTAATGATGAATGGGTTGCCTAACCGCTAGCTTACAAAGGAAAACTACAACGTGCTCTATTTCGCATGTGAAACAAATAGCAGTCAATTTCCTACATACGTTCAGTAACAGGGTGCATTTGTAAACACGCCAAAGTTTAATAACTCATTAATTCACACAAGTACGGACATTCCACTCTTAACAGTTTCAAAGTGAGTTTCAAAGTAAATATGCAGACATACACAGTCGAAACCGGCTCTGCCGACTCCGAAGGGACTCCCAATTAACGGTCTCTATAGGTAATAGTCGCTCAAACCGTTGTTGCTAAAAATGTCATATCTGTTCAGTTTTAGGCTGCACGCTTTTATGGTTAATTAACGGAATAAAGTTAAAATTTCAAGAATCACAAGTGAAATAAGTATAGTATTTGCAATACAGTATTTGTGAAGTGGGACTGAGAAGAATTTTCTTCTAATGTTTGCAAAATAAGTACAACTATAAATATCAGCAAATGATGAAGGGAGTTCAATATATATAATTTAGCCTATTGTTTTTCTAAAAGCATGTTGATTTTATTCAGCTTGTGCAATTTAGGTGTTTACTTTTATCGTACATTTTCCGTCAAATGTTAATAGACTTCGTAGATATCCGAATTCCATTACTTGATCTATTTTTCTCCATTCATCAGCACATTGGCAACTCAGTTATTGTCCTTTGTACATGTCTTGGCCTTCTTTTGGTTTTCTTGGTCTTCCTTTTGTTTACTCTCATGCCGCACCTCTCTTTTAGGAATTCGTTAATGTGATTATAGTGCACTGCTTATATACGGAGGGTGACCTCGGGGCTTCGGTGCTGAGCTACAACTTTTGAACATGATGACGATTAAGCATTGCTCTTATAGAGGTTATCTAAGGTCTAATACGTATGCATTACTTATACCTGGAGGGTGACCTCCGGGCTTCGTATCTGAGTTTGAAATTTTGAACAAGTTGGCGCATTGTTTTTAGGGAAGTGCAAAACATTGTAATATATATTTTTGATAAAGACGTTGACGTCAGCAGAAATTGACACAATCGAATATTACGGTATAATACATAGCCCATTAAATGCTAATTAAAGAACCCCTACATAATTTAAAAATAATTTTATTGTAATAAGATGCGGAACACTAAGAATAATAGTAATAAAACCGCTGTCATTGACATACTGGTAGTCAAGTGGAGCGTGGTGTGGTAGAGGGTTAACGGACTAACTAACCAGCTGGACTCATGCCAACGACAACGTGTTACACTACCTTGAATTTCTATGCTGGATTGGAGAGAAGTGAGGACTTCATTAAGGTAAGTTACAAATTTCGAATATTTAAGCATTTACACAGAATTTAAGCATAGAAACTTTTAGTATCATTTGATAGAATCTGATGATGTTTTTCGAGAACTGAACACGAAACATGTCATTCTTTTTTAATTAAGTTGTTTCTTTTGCGTTTATAATTCGCTTACAACATGGTTTCTTTTTCAGGTAGTTAATAAATGTATTTTTTCAAGATCAGTTTCGGCAGACTGAAGAAGGATATAACACAGCATTTGGAAAACAGGGAAGAGGGCCCTTGACAAAATTCAACTCCGATGCGTACAAAGATTTACAACTTATTTACAGTTGACATAAAGAAAAGGCTATTAATGTCCAAAGTATCGAAACACAATTCGCAGGACACATATTGCAATTCTCTGCACATCAGCCATCTAAACTCTAGGCAAGCTGAGGGGGTCTTTCCCTGCTCAGTCCGGTATCCGTAGATTTACAGGCACTTGAAAGAACTCCTGAGGGAGAAAATTCCTCCACCTCGTTGTCACCAAAAATAGTAAAGCCTAGTTACTGTGACGGAAAACCTATAACGGATGGTGGCCATCGATCTGTTTTCTTACATCATCATCATCATCATCATCATCATTATTATTATTATTATTATTATTATTATTACCTGTACAGACTGGTCCAAAAATTGTCCTTAGCATTTTTCTTGCTTTTCTTCACCTTTAATCAATAATCTGCCTACAGTGATCAGAATTTCAGATGCATATAGTGCTTTCAGGCTTGATTATAGTGTTTTAATACTTTAATATTGCATTTCGGTATAGGCTATTGATATTTTTACTATATTTTGTTCCAACAGAGTCAGTGTGCTCTATGTAGTTTAGAGGTCCTTTCTTTGCTTGCTTCACGACTCAGTCCTGAACATTGGATGACTTCTCCCAGGTATATTTGAATTTAGACACATGAGATCCTTCCATGTAGTCGGTTTTCTGGTATGAGATCTGCATCGTATATATTTACATGGATTTTTTAAAAAATGGATGCATTCGCTTCCTGTCAGTTATTGGGCAATACTGGTAAGACAGCAGTGAAGGCCAGACACAGCAAACTAATTTTTTTCACATAGCCTGGAAAGGGGTTATTACTTTAGCGTCTTTTTCCCAGGCCCTAATCACTTTTACAAAACAAGAATAGAGGGGAAACCTATCTCCTTGCCCAGTTTTAACATCAAATGGTGCAGACAATTCCCCTAAGAGATTAACATTTGAAGTGGTGCCTATTAATGTTTGAATGATTAATTCCGTTAATTTGCTGCCTACTTTGAATTCTTCCAGTACACAGTAAAATGTCTGTCTATTGACTCACTGCCTTTGTGAAGCCCACAAAGGAAATGACCATTAGCCTGCTTTTAGGAATTTGTAGGATGCTCTTGAGATTATTATTATTATTATTATTATCATTATTATTATTATTATTATTATTATTATTATTCCGGGATATCTGTGGAACGCAGAGGTGAAAGAAGGTGCCGGGATGAATGGGGTTAACAACAAAGTCAAAGTTAATTTAAAATTTCAACAAAGGTTATATTTTCTTTTCTTTTCTTTTTCAAAATTAACAAATAACAAAGTAACAGGCACCAGTAGCAAAAAACAGGTCTAGTAAAGACAAGATTGGTTGGTGGTACAGACAGGTCTTGGGCTTCAAGCCCTTACTACACAATTCCTGAGCTACACGCTCAAAATTACAAAAGTCACCATTTATGCAAGGGCAGAACGCCCCTCAATACATGGAGCACTTGCTCCCAGTTTTTAAACTCAAGCCTCCCAGAGGCACTTTTACAACACTTGAAAAGAGCTGGCACGCTTTCAGTTTTTCAAGCCTATTCAAGGTAATATCAGACTTTACCATTACTTGCCATCAAGGCACAACTTACACAAATGAAACGGGGGTATCTAGTACCCAACCTACTGGGCCTTATAAGAAAAAGAACCGGTTAAGTAAATGGCCCGAAACACCAAGTTGAATGGAGGCGTGTACTTGCACTCCTAAATATGCATTCTTAAAACCTAAAAGGCACTAGGCCGATGAAACAGGGGCTATTCCCAAACTATGGAGGTGACTCGTATAAGAATAATTTAAGACATTACAGAAAAGAAGAAAACCAGTTACAAAACGTAGTCACCTCAAACCAATATGAAGGGGAGATCGAGAGGGTAAATCACTCTCTATCCCCGAATTACAGTTGCAGATTTGAGGAAATTTTCACATTAGCCGGCATAAAGTTACATTTTAGAGAACTAGGTTACTTATTAAAGTTTCGGACCTATCCCTCGGGTTAAACTGCGGAGCGGGGAAGAAATAAGGTTGTTAAACGGCCATTACCTTGCTGAAGGACTGCGGCCTGATGAAAGAGGCGCCTGCCGCCTCCTACTTCACATACACACACTTAGTTAGATGTTGATCAAGTGGCCAAGAGCCGTGAAAATCCGCAGTTTATAAACCCTCGGGGAAAGTTCGAGACATTTCATGAATAATCAAGCCGCACCCTCTTACTTTTATTGGCTAGCGTAAAGTCACACACCAAATCGAAGAAGTAGCCTGTGATAGGCCGAAAATTAATTACAGAAATTAGGGACTGGCTGAATTCAAAACTGGCGGAAAGAGAAGATCAATATTGCCAACCCAAAAATAAATGAACATAATTTAGTTAAGAACCAATTTATGAATACAAAATTTCTTCAAATAAAGTTCCTTCACTTCGCACCAGTGTGCATGATCATAGTTTTTGTAGTGACATCTGTTGCAGAAAGCCCAAACTTCTTGATAAATGGTAAACAAAACACGTAGAATTGCATACAGTACTGGGAAACTTCACAATCACAAAATTAAGGTGGTGACATCTTCTGAGTAAAAGTTTAAGTAGGTCTAGTTTCAAGTTTTGTGTTTCTTCTGTAGAGAAGTTCTAATTGGCGCAAGATTTAAATGTGCGGCGTAGAGGTGTACCGCCCGGTACAATTATTATTATTATTATTATTATTATTATTATTATTATTATTATTATTATTATTATTATTATTATTATTATTATTATTATGATGTTCCACTGACTACACTAAATTTTCGGCTTTTAGAAACAAGGTGCCGGAATTTTGTCCCACATGCGTTCCTTTACGTGCAAGTAAATCTAAAGATAAGAGATTGAATTAGAGCAACTTTAGATACTAACGATCTAAGCTGGGAGTGAAACCTGCCAACCTGGTTTCGAAAAATCATCTCTCTATCGTCTGAGCTACTAAGCTTATGAGTAGAGTCCGGATTATTAGGTACTGATAGGTTAGAATGCAAACATGCTTTAGCCAGTAACAAGTATACCCTACACTGTACAACGGTTATGCTATGAGATTTGCATAGATATTAGGAGTACAGCCTATAGAACTCCTTGAATTCTTGCTACTCTTCCTACATTATGATACAACGGGTTGCATGACACTTCCTACAAACCAAATTACTTTTCATTCTAACCTATTACCACCTAAAAATCCTAGGTATACTTATGAGTTAGTGTAAGACAACTCTACAGGCTAAAATTTACACACGCAAGCGTTGTATAAGACGAAAGTGGGAGAGAGCTACGAATGGACTTTGCTATGTCACTTACAATGTAAGAACAAACATTGTCATTAACAGGCGATGAGTGTGACAACACGCTAATTAAGAACGGTAATTGTATTCCACCTACCAATATCATCAACTCGTGGGCATGGTTCGGTAATTCATTTCAACAGCGGCTTTTACAACGTACAATACTAGTTAGAACTTTAGATCGATAATGTTGGAGAAACATGGTAGCTTAGTGTCTCTGTAACTTCTACATCAAGATAGCCGAGGTTTGATTCTAAGTTAAATGATGGTCGAAGCTATAGCTACAAAATTCTATATGAAACAAATAAAAGTTCAGTTTATGTGATTTATTTATTTATTTATTTATTTATTTATTTATTTATTTATTTATTTATTTATTTATTTATTTATTTATTTATTTATTTATTAACTGCGCACTAAGTTACAGGATTTTTAATCCTAATAACAGTGGCAATTGTCTACATATTTTTATTTGTCAATAAGTTCCAAATTAGTCTAATAACCTAATATCTAAACTATTTTAATATTATATTTACGTTAAAATTAAACATATCTAATATGATTCATTCTTTATAAGAAAAATACAAAATATTTATAAAAACGTAATTAGTATCTAAATTATTACTTTGTTCTAGCTTGATGCTGCAGTCGCATAAGTGCGACCGGTATCCAGTATTCGGGAGATAGTGGGTTCGAACCCCACTGTCGGCAGCCCTGAAGATGGTTTTCCATGGTTTCCAATTTTCACACCAGGCAAATGCTGGGGCTTAACCTTAATTAAGGCCACGGCCGGTTTCTTCAAACTCCTGGCCCTTTCCTCCCTCATCGTCGCCATAAGACCAATCTGTGTCGATGCGACACAAAGCAACTTATAAGAAAAAGTTCTCACATTCATGATTATATTTATGGGGTAGGGATTAATGTAGAAGGTTTGAAATACGTTTTGTGGTTCAGATCAGAATTACAAGTTATTTAGAGAATTTTTCCGGAGATAGATGTTGTGCAGGTGCACATAAGTCAAAATAATTATTATTCTGCACTGCACTGTTGTAGACCTTGCATGATCACAAGATTAACAGAAATCCCGTAAAACCGCAGATAAATCACAAGAATAAGCCTTGTAGATGTTGTTTATAAGATTAACAGTCATTTAGAAACTAAAGGCCGTATGATCACAATATTAAAAGACATTTGCCTCGAAACCTTACCAATGTCATTAGGCGTTCATCCGATAGCAGAAGAAAACATGGTGTCATATTCCCCCTGGGAAAATGAAATAATATTCATAAATATGTTTTTAAATAAATGAAACTCAAACTGATGATGGTTAATTTATTTACATGTAACGAATCATTTTTGAGAGTTTTGTGTGTGGAATCTGGAGTCGAGAAGTGTAGGATTCAGTGGATCGAAAGGAGGAAAGAGATTCAGGGCGTGTGAAACTACCACAAATGGAACAATCAGTTCTCTAGAGCAGCTGGCATCAACTCGGAGCGAAAAAACTTCGGAGCCAGTTTGCTCTCCCCTGTTTAGGAACGAGAGCAGCTGAGCGACCAAGTAGGGGAAGTGCGGAACGTAATGCGTACTGAAGGACAGTGGTGATGGGTCGTTTACTCAGGCGGGGAAGGACATGTTGGAGATGCTAATGGCGTGTCACTTTTGTGAGACTGAGGAGATGGCAGAAGAAGAAACGGTTGGAACAGAGACCGAAGCTCGAAGAGCAGACTGGAACTGTAAGAGAATAATAAAATACAACCGTGTAAAATGAACAATCGACACATTTCACCTTATAAAGGCTCCGGGGCCAGATGTAATACTTCCGATACTCCTACAGGAAGGGCAGCAGATATTCTTCAATGCCCTGACGGACCTCTTCAGAGCTAATCTAGCTTTAGGGTACGTGACGAAATCATGGTCTGAAGCTAAAGCAGTATTCATACCTAAACCTGGAAGGGCAAATGATGCCCAAACCAAAGCATACAGAGCATTATGTTTAAGCTCATTAATGCTGAAAGCAATGGAGAAAATACTGGATAAATATGTCAGAAGAACGGTGGAACTGAACTCAACGTTACATGAAAATCAGTTTGCATATAGACCTGCCAGATCCAGTGAAGTAGCACTCCACCATTTGGTTTGTAAACTAGAGGAAAGCCTAGAATATAAAGAAATTGAACTGGCGGCATTTCTAGATATAGAAGGAGCCTTCAGCAATACAACCTATGACTCCGTGATCAAATCATTGGAAAAGAGCAAGGTGAGTAAAACCGTCGTCAAATGGATTAAATCCATGTTAGATGGAAGGAAGATAAAAGCAACCCTGTTTGAAGAAACGCCTGTGCTGTGGAACCTCGTGGTGAACAAAATTATACCTATGCTCAACGAACAGGGTTTCTATACACATGGATACTCGGATGACCTAGTGATTGTGGTGTGAGGAAAGGTGATGATTGTTATTCAGGATCTCATGCAAAGATCACTCAACATTGTGGAGAACTGGTGTCGGGAAGAGCAACTATCAGCCAACCCGAACAAGATAACTCTGGTCCCATTTACAAGAAGGAGAGAATTAGAGGGAAAGAGATCGCTGAAGCTCTTTGGGCAAGATATATATATGAGAGAATAGGCACTGCACCTAGGTGTAGTGTTAGATAAAAATCTAACCAGGGATCCACGTATAGAATGGAACATAGACTAGAGCATTGATGGCCTATGCTGCAATCGTCTGGTGGCAGAAAGTAAGTCAAGGAAAAGTCGGCAGTAGATTTGATAGCCTACAGAGAATGGAATGCATAGCCATAACGGGGGCTATGATAGCTACGCCGACAGAAGCCTAGAATACATTACTAGACCTCCCATCACTATGCAATTTCATAAAAGGACAGGCTAGAATATGTTCATATTATAGATTGGCACAATAAGAGTGCTGGAATGCACAAAAACCCAGCCTAGGACACTGTAAAATTAACAGAGTAAAAACAGAGGAAGTTCTGCACATGCCTTCTGATCATATGATACCAAAGTACAACTTTGAAAAACCGTTTGAGACCAAGATAATAAAAAAAGAAGACTGGGATATCAACAAATGGAATACTGAAAATTAAGATATAGTATGGTGGACTGATGGCTCAAAGACTGGGGATGGCACAGGAGGTGGGATCAACGGGGGAAGACCTGAAAGATGAATCCAGATGAGTCTGGGCAAACACACTACAGTCTTTCAAGCTGAAGTGATAGCTATCACAACATGTCTTGAAGAAAATCTGAAAATGAACTATAGGAATAAGAACATTTTCTTTTTTAGGACGGCCAAGCGGCCATTAAGGCACTAGAGGCAGTCCGGATAATATCCAGAATTGTCTGGTATTGCCATTCACTTCTCCTGAAGCTCTCCAAGTACAACATTGTCAAAATAATATGGGTACCAGGACACGCAGGTATAGACAGAAATGAAAAGACAGATAAACTGGCCAGGAAAGGGGCAGAAACACATTTTGCAGGCCCAGAACCTGTATGCGGGATTTCCTATGGACAAGCCCGATACTACATAGGAAAGTGAGTGCAAAGGAAGCTAATGGAAAACTGGAAAAATACTCCAGAATGCAGGCTTGCAAAGTAACTTATAAAAGGATCAAACAAGAAGCATACTAAAGAACTGTTGAAACTCAGCAGAGAAAATATAAGATGGGTAGTAAGATTGTTGACAGGACACTGCCATCTGAAAAAATACCTACCTAGAATTGGAGTGGGGCTGCCTGGCCGAGGCGGTAAAGGCGTGCTCGGTTCGCCCGGAAGGACGTGGGTTTGAATCCCCGTCAGGAAGTCGTAAAATTTAAGAAACGAGATTTACACTTCCGGAGGTGCACATGGCCCTGAGGTTCACTCAGCCTACACCAAAAATGAGTACCAGGTTAATTCCTGGGGGCAAAGGTGGCCGGGCGTAGAGCTAACCACTCCACCCCATCCCGTGCCGAGGTTAACAATGGTGGAAGCCTTTACCTTCCACTCCTCCAAAGGCCTTCATGGCCTGTACGGAGGTACTTAGCTTTTGCCGGCCTCGTGGTGTAGGGGTAGCGTGCCTGCCTCTTACTCGGAGGCCCCGGGTTCGATTCCCGGCCAGGTCAGGGTTTTTACCTGGACCTGAGGGCTGGTTCGAGGTCCACTCAGCCTACGTGATTAGAATTGAGGAGCTATCTGACGGTGAGGTAGCGGCCCCGGTCTAGGAAGCCAAGAATAACGGCCGGGAGGATTCGTCGTGCTGACCACACGATACCTCGTAATCTGCAGGCCTTCGGGCTGAGCAGCGGTCGCTTGGTAGGCCAAGGCCCTTCAAGGGCTGTAGTGCCATGGGGTTTGGTTCTTTTAGAATTGGAGTAATAAGATACAACATATGTAGGAAGTGCAATGAAGCAGAGGAATCAGCTGAACACATACTTTTCGAATGTGACCCGCTAGGTAGAATCAGATTTTCTACTCTAGGACTACCAGGTGAAGAGAGAGAAAAAATCCAAGAACTCAATAAGAACAACCTGCAGCTTTGTGAAAGGAGCAGGTACATCTAGGTGGGAATGAAGGAAAAGCATGGTAACAAATGATCTTAGAGGTCGACGCTAATTAGGAGGCTCCATGAAGAAAGGAAGAAGAAGAAGAAGAAGTACAAAAACCTAAACACAAGAACTCTGATGATGAAACACAGTTATTCCTAAGCGTTGTCGCGACTGCCAGCCAAACTTTGTGGGAAGCTAGACATTCTCTTGTCGCTAACATATACTGTATTCTTTTCTGAAAGAGTTTGCGATTTCCAGCGAACGCTCTGTATTATAAGCTTTTAAGGGGGGAGACGCAGCTTAACAAAGGAAAATAGATGGTTAATATTCATTCGATTGTTAAATATGCTACAATTGTTGTTGATAATTCCTGCACATATCCCAGTATTGGCATGCTTCCTGGCAACCGGAAGCAACTTCATTAATGTCAGAATTTTAATAATTTTAATATTTTAAAATAAAATGTTCAAAATTTCCCGCCTTTTTAACAAGATATCACTGTTTCCCTTATACATTCCAAGTTTATAAGAATTTTCGTACTTTTCCATTTTTAAAGTGTGTATCAAACCTCCAGATACAAAATGAACCTCAATCATTAACATAGACTATGATTCGGATTTTTGGTTGGGTTTTTATTCCGTGCACCAAGAGATATGAATATTTTTATAAATAAATATGTTATATAAAATCTAATTTCAATCCCATTGATCTGAATGAGATACAGATTATAGTACAACACAATGGGTGGAAACTCTGAAAAATTCATAATTATCCGTGAAACAGTAAGGGAGTTATGAAGAAAACCGTTAAAAAGGCGGGAAATATTGAACATTTTATTTTGAAATGTTGTAATTAGAATTTTGACATTATTGAAGGTGCTTCTGATTGCTCTGAAGCATGTCAATACTGGGTTATGTGCAGCATTTGTCAGCTACGTCTGTAGCATATATAACAATCGAATGAATATTGGCCTATTTTCCCTGTGTTAAGCTAGGTCTCCCCCCCCTTAATATACCTCTCTTAATATTAGTATAACAGCAACCTTATGGTAGTTAAAATTACGGTAAGAAGATTTCTCACCAAATTGTGCAACACCGCGTGCTTTATCAGTAATGAGACTCTTGTGACTAATAATAATTAATGATTCCTAAGAAATGAGCGGAGTGATAGCATTCATTTGATCTTCAGAAGGCAAATATTGATTCTTATTAATTAAAAAAGAAAATCTCGCGAAGGCTGACTTCTTGAGGAACAAGACTTCGTTACACTCTAATGAGGTCAATGGCTGTCAGGTTGCAATTAAAAGCTGGCGGCTAGAAATTATCACAGTAAAACTTTTACTAAGCCTCGGAATAACTAATGCGAGGGAGGTTTACTGAGAAGACAGATAAGTAACTTCTTCTGGCCTGGTGGAGCTGATGGTTGGCTTAAAGGACTAAAACAATGGTGTGATATTATTTTCTATTTAAAAGAAAAGTGCTCGATGATTGTCAGAGGTGAAAAATCGAAATGTTGAAATAATTCTGTCTGTTGTACCATCAACAACTTTTTCTTTCAATTCAATATTTCACAAAAAAAATTTTCACATCTTGTCAAAGGTTGTTCAACATTGCTGAGGGTTTGACAAGATACGAAAAGATTTTGCAAGGTTTGATAGCATTTCGTTTTAACATGGAAGAAAGGCAATCAGCAGTTGTGATTCTCGGACTAGCAGTAGGACACATTCTTAAAAAAAATAGAAATCCGCAATAAACCATAATTTACATGGGTAAAATATTATCTCAAAATAATTTTTGCAATAACGTCATTTGCAGATGTTATGTTATATTTCATTTAATTGAATAAAACCGATAGCAATGCAACGGAAATTCACATCCTATTACATGAAAACATGTTAGGAACTCCAGAATAATAACAATATGCGAAGATCTTCATAAGTCTATCGTTGCTGACCGTCTTTCCTTTTAAATTATCGTGTGGTAACAAACATAAAAGCTGTCGATTCCCTTGATATATTTCTCTTGCTACCTCCTCATACGCTGACGTTTCATAAGTTTTATTGTGACAAGATCCCATGAATACAGCCCGGATTTTTATGCATTAATAGGTTAGAATGCAAAGTTTCTGAAGCGAGTAACGAGTATAGTTTACCTTCACAACGATTATGCTATGGGGTTCGCATAAACATTAGGTGTACGGCCTATCAGAACTCCTATAATTTATGTTATTCTTGCTATATTATGGAAGAGCGGATAGCCTACACTTCCTATTAACTAAATTTAGTTTGCAATATAACCTGTTACGGCATGCCATTTTTGTTGTTTTGATTCCCTTACAGGCAATCCCAGCATACCTAGCGGTATAGAGCGCACAGTTAATAGTCGAATTCCATTGGTCAATTCTGTCAAAGACTTGGAAGTATTTTTGATCGATGAGAACATGTTCTAATTCACTTTCAAGACTTTTGAAGACTTCTCAAGCGATTTCACGAGTAAACTTGAGAAGTATTGAAAATTCTTGTGAAGTCTTGAATTTGACAAAAATTTGATCACGTACAACAGGCTTTATAAAATGAGGTCGTAATATACGACTGGATTTGTCACTGGCTTCTGACCAAGGGGGCGTATTTGGAATCGAGGCCAATGCGTATGGAACTTAAAAATGAAAAGTTTACGTGGCTCGCAATCCACGTAAAAATTGGTTGTCCCTTGCCTACGATCGCAATATCAACATTTACGTAAGTTATTCTCTTGCTTTCCCTATGATATTCCACTATCCACACAAGCAAAATCAAACTAAAACTAAATATAGAGGAATACCAAAATTCAAACCGTAAGCAAAATATAATACAATACGTCAACTATTCAATTAATTGAGAGGCGTAGCTGTCTACCTTCTTCAATAAAATACTGTCAGTGAATATTACATCACTAGAACATTAAACAAGTTAAAAAGAGTAGTACATGTTTAGACCCTGTATGCTTTTGACATACAAGTAAAACATAGATTTAACGTTGTTGTTATAAAGTGGTATTAATACACTAATTTTTGGTGATTTATAATATACTGGAAAACATTTATGTTGTATTTTTATTTTCAATTTTCCCAGTGTATTTTAAAACACCAGGAGGTACAGTGTATAACAACGTTGATACGCGGATTAGACCAGTTGATCTCGCTCCTCAGTTGTTGTTTCTTCCTTTCGGACTTCTTGTTTTAACACCTTGCGAATACAAACCCACGCCCGGTCAGTGTACTCTCAAGGGAAGTTCCTCCTATCTCAAGCTAAAGAATTGAATCAACTCACTGGCTAAATGACTTGAACTTCTCTCAAGACTAATAGCTCCAGTTTTCAACTATATTCAGTTATAGTAATTGTACAATCCAACCTTACCAGCTTACTTGTAGGACACAAATTGTTTCAAGAAACTTCTTTAAACTACTTTTGTAACCAGTTCTATATATTTTCAACACAAATTGCATGCAAGATTACAACGGCTTCGGCATTGGACAGAACATATCATTCTTCTACTTATTTTTCTTTTGCTACCGCTTTTCCCGCATCTGTGACGCCAACCCTATATGGAGGGATATAATCACTATTGCGTGTTTCTGTGGTGGCTGATAGTGTAGTGTGTTCTCTGAATATGATGAGGAAAGTGTTGGGACAAATACGAACACCCAGTCCCAGGGTCAGAAGAATTAATCAGACGCGATTAATATCCCCGATCCGGCCGGGAATCGAACCCAGGACCCTCTGAACCGAAGGCCTCAACGCCGACCATTCAGACAATGAGTTGGACAGAACATATTATAAAATAAAAGCAAAGTCAGCTCCGTACAGGCCATGAAGGTCTTTGGAGGGGTGGAAGGTAAAGGCTTCCGCTATCCGTAACCTCGGTACTTGATGAGGTATAGTGGTGATCTCTACGCCCGGCCGCCGTTGCCCCCAGGAATTAACCTAGTGCTCATTTTTTGTGTAGGCTGAGTGCACCTCAGGGCTATGTGCACCTCCGGAAGTGGAAATCTCGTTATTTAAATTTTACGATTTCCTGATGTGGATTCGAACCCACGTCCTTCTGGGCGAACCGAGCACGCCTTTACTGCCACGGCTATGCAGCCCCTAACATATCATACTTTTATTTATTTCCTTCTATAACACTACAGATTTCTCCATCAGCTTAGTACAGGAAATATAAACAAAAATAAACAAAAAAAATATTACACGTCCTGAGTCTATGACAATTGAACTTGAGCTGAGCCAACGCGATATCCCCTCTCTCTTGGATTCTCCCCCCACCACCACCACCACCACCACCACCCAACGGCTAACCTGCTGTTAGAACATAATATTAAACACTTTCTTCCTTTCAAAAACTATTTACCCTCCAGGGTTGGTTTTCCCTCGGACTCAGCGAGGGATAGCGCTTCTACCGCGTCAAAGGCGTGAGACTTTGGGTCTGAAGATACAACCGGAGAGGAGGACCAGTAACTCGCCCAGGCTGCCTTGCCTGCTATGCTGAACAGGGGCCTTGTGAGGGGATGCGAAGATTGGAACGGATAGACAAGGAAGAGGAAATGAAGCGGTCGTGCCCTTAAGTTAAGTGCGATCCCGGAATTTGCCTGGAGGAGAAGCGGGAAACCACGGAAAAACCACTCCGAAGAAAGCTTAGCAATTTCGTGGGTGGCTAAGGTAGGAATCGAATCAACCTCCACTCATTTGACCTCCCGAGGCTGAGTGGACCACGTTTCAGCCCTCGTACCACTTTTCAAATTTCGTGGCAGAGCCGGGAATCGAACTCGGACATCCGGGGGTGGCAGCTAATCACGCTACCCACTAAACCACAGAGGCGGCTATATTAAGAACTACCCAGTGTTTTAACGTGTGACTTTTACCGAGCTCGATAGCTGCAGTCGCTTAAGTGCGGCCAATATCCAGTATTCGGGAGATAGTAGGTTTGAACCCTACTGTCGGCAGCCCTGAGGATTGTTTTCCGTGGTTTCCCATTTTCACACCGGGCAAATGCTGGGGCTGTACGTTAATTAAGGCCACGGCTGCTTCCTTCCCAGTACTATCCCTTTTCTCTCCCATCGTCGCTATAAGACATATCTGTGTCAGTGCGACGTAAAGCCAATAGCAAAAAAAAAAAAAAAAATGTGACTTTTAATGCATCCCTTTTTATATTTTGTACATTTTGTCTTCTGATTCTGGCTGAAGATCCCCCAATGGGTTGAAACAACTTCCATTTTACAAAATTAATGTTATTCTGAAAAGATTAAAAGCAAGTAAAGTTTGAATTTTCCCCTGAAAATACCATAACGCTGTTAAGGCGACAATACGGGCTTTAATGTGAAATTTATCGCTTGTAACATCTTCCACATATCATCTTAGTATTCAGAAGTAATCATTCCATCATTCTACGTCTATCCTTTGGTCTCGTTCGTGTTGTGATCAGGTGAGATTAAAGCAACACTCCGAAGATAAAAATCGATTGTTTTCGTCATTTTGGTGAATTTTTTTAATGACTGAAATTAAAGGATTGAACTTCTTTTTTTCTTGCGCGATGTTATTCCGCTAAATTCAAACAATTTATCACTGTAATAATGCTTTGTTTGCCAATTATAATTTTACATTTAAACCCCTTTTTCTCCCATAATATTCCACCAAATGTAACAAAATTGGTATGGTGTATGTATCACAGCTATATTAAGAAACCTGTGCATGGAATTTTCGATTGCATACTTTTTTCAAGTAGTAGGGATTCGTAAGTCCAAAATTTCGTACGATATATCTCCTTATATAAATTATGTACAGAAAAATATATAAGTAAATCCTTGAAAAGAAGTATTATATACCTAATTACGAATTTACATTAACATGTTAATTAAATTTCATGAAAAATTGAATTAAAAATTTAAAAAAAATATTTTTGAAAACTATTAATTGTATATGAAAGAAATGTTCATGATATCTCTATTTTTATGTAGGTGACACTCCCACAAAGTTTCGTGAAGATCTATGCATTAGGTAAAAATACCCTTTTACCTCCGGAGTGTCGCCTTATATTATACGTCATGCTTTTACGGTCGAATGCCCTTCCTGACGTTAACCTCAGTCGAAGAGCTAATACAGATGAAATTAATGATGGTGAATGAAATTGAGTGAGCAGCTGGAAGGAGCATTAACCGTCCCAGCATTTGCCTGGAATTGAAAATGGGAAACCACAGAAAAAATGAAGATTGTTTTCCGTGGTTTCTATTTTCAAACCAGGCATTAATTAATTAATTAAGGCCACTTCCGATTCTTCACCACTACTAGCCCTCTCCTATACCTTCGTCTCGATAAGCCCTAACTGTGACGCTGCGGCACAAAGCTGATTAAAAAAATAATTAAACAATAACTGAGTTTTTTGGTTTGCGCTTAGATTTCATAAGAAGAAAAATACAAGACCTACACCAGGATTACTTGATGTATGAACTGGAAAAGATCGAAGGGAAATCAGCATGATTTTTTCTACGTAATTTCCGACAAAAGAATAGTGTTACAAAAAGTTGCACAAAGTTTTGGTTGGGAAGACTTGGAAGTAAAGAGACATGGAATGACATTAGTCGACGAATAAGTTTGAGCGGAGCTTTTAAAAATAGGAAATAACATGATATGAAGATAAAATTGGAATTCGCAAGGACAAATTGGGACAAACACTCATTTATAGGACGAGTAGTAAAGGGTTTGAATAATTTATCAAGGGAGATGTTCGATAACATTTAAGGAAAGGTTGGGTACCTGGGACGGAGGCTCTAAATGCACATCTTGGCACGCGTGGTCCCTCCTTTCAGTAGGCAATCTTCCCATCACTCTCCTATGGAAAATACTTTTTCCATCGGTAGCTAATATTACGACCTAGAATTTGTGTGATGTTTTCAACAATATATCTACCTCAAAGTGGCATGATTTCCTCGCGAGAAACACTCCAAACAAAAAAATCTCAGTAGTTTATAAAGAGCCAATAACAAAAATCGAACTGATGGAACTAAATGGTGATTGCTACCCCTTTCCACACACTACAGTATCCACCCCTTCCCCTTATTGCTTCTCACCCTCATCCCAACTCACACACACACACACACACGCATACTATATACAACTGCACAATTTCATTACATTTCTACCCAAAAATAGAATTTGCATCATCATCTAGTTAAAATAATAATACAAAAAAAAAAGCAAGTTGGACAGAGAGAGAGGTATGGTATATAACGCTTCAGCAAACACGAAACATATGAATATCAATTCAATTTCAGACTATAATATACAATTGAATGTAATTTCGTCATAATATTGTCGAATAGAGGCCGTTGTCTGTTGTAGTATACAAGAACCATCAAACAAATTATAATAAAACGTTATTTGTACTCCCAATATCATCATCATAGTAGTAAGGGCTGAATAGAGGCCAACAAACATAATATTAAATGAAAAAACCTGTTATATACAAAGGAGACTGAAAAATAAAAATATACAGTGAGAAAGAGTTGGGGAGAAACAAACAAAAAAAAATAGCCACACTGCTGTGCCTTCGGGACAAACAAGAGGGCTTGAGGGGAGAGAGAGGCGGTGGTGGGTGGAGAGGAGGGTAAAAATATTTTAAAAATTAAACAAAAGGACTGTCGTTCGGAACTTGGTCCAGGACAAGAGCTGTATGATATTAAAAAAGAGGACGAGTGGAAGAGTTTGAAAATATTCGCAGGGGAAGAGAGTAATTAAATGTAACGTTGTCCAAAGAAAGGGCGTTGGTGCATTTTACGAGTATATTAAAATGATGTTGTTGTTGTTTGAGTCATCAGTCCATAGACTGGTTTGATGCAGCCGTCCATGCCACCCTATCTTGTGCTAACCTTTTCATTTCTACGTAACTATTGCATCCTACATCTGCTCCAATCTGCTTGTCATATCCATACCTTGGCCTACCCCTACCGTTCTTACCACCTACACTTCCTTCAAAAACCAACTGAACAAGTCCTGGGTGTCTTAAGATGTGTCCTATCATTCTACCTCTTCTTCTCGTCAAGCCAAATCCATCTCCTCTCACCAATTCGATTCAGTATCTCTTCATTCGTGATTCGATCTATCCATCTCACCTTCAGCATTCTTCTGTAACACCACATTTCAAAAGCTTCTATTCTCTTTCTTTCTGAGCTAGTAATCGTATTAAAATGATACTATGTCAAATCTTAGAGTAGAGTACAGGCAGCTGAAATGAAATTCCTGAGGAGTATGGTACAGAAGAAGGGGAAGGTTACAGTGAGAAATGAACACATACGAAATGTGCAAAAAATAAATGAGAATCGACAGAATCATGATCAATGAATTTCATGCTGATCCGTATTGAACAGTAATTACAAAATGAGAAGCAAATGCTGAAAAAGTTCCATCTTGTATACAAATACCCTAAGATGAACCATTCAGGGGCCGCTGTGTTAATCTTTTAATTCAAGCCTTCAAGAAACACAAGTGTTTATAGAACTGTGAAGAACATTTTGCTCCATTTGAATAACCTATCCATGCACCAGAATTTAACAACTGTTACACGAACCTGTACCACGTGTTCTGGACATTTTTATGTCAAATTTTTTACCTAACCTTTTCTTATATTTTAACGATACACTCTAATATTGTTAATGTTAGCCTTGTACACACCTCTTTTAGTATTATTTATATGTTGTGACTTGTCTTAATAACAAATTTCGGTTGAAGATGGTCTGTGGGAGCTCGAAACTCGTACCGAATATATGGAATTTTGATATATGTCCTCATGTTCATAGAAACCAGAACACCTTGAAAGGCTAGAGATAGGAAGTTCATATTCACAGGACATGTGCATGCTGGCCCTCAGGTTCAAGATCCATATCAATATCTCGGCGCATCACCATCAACTGGTAAAAAGTGGCTGCGGCTCTCATTGTCGCTATAAACCGAAGGTAATGGATCAGTGTGACTTAAGCGGACGTGCAGGATGCCTCGCAGACGTATGCGAAAACCGTACGGTCAAATGAGTGAATTTGAAAGAAGGCGCATTATTGGCATGAGAGAACGTGATGCATACCTGCGGGAATTTGATGCTCGTGTGAGACGAAATGTGTTGGCAGTGCAACGGGTGTGTACAGAACGGTTCACAGAAGGCCGTAGAACACGACGAGATGGGTCTGATCGCACCACCCCGAGAAGATCGACATCTCATCCGAATGGCATTGCAGGGCAGATATACGTCCTCCTCGGCTCTGGCGCAACAGTGGAACAGTGTAACATATCGTACATTATCAGGAATGACAGTCCGTGGCCGTTTTTACGGTCTGGATTACCTGCGCGTCGTCCATTTCTCCGCCTACCTTTAACTAATGTGCACGAACATGCTAGACTGCAATGGTGTATGGAACGACGTACTAGGGCCAAGAATGGCAGCAGATAATGTTTTCCGACGAATCCAGGTTTCTGTCTGTTTGAATGGCCTATTTTGGTTCGCCGCATACAGAGGGAGATGCATCACATTGACTGCATTCGCACAAGACATACAGCGCCAACTGAAGGCCTAATGGTGTGGGGTGCTATTGGGTATAACCACTAATCCCAGTTGACGCGTGTCCAGCGCACTGTGACCAGTTTGACCTACGTGAATGACATCCTGCGACCCATAGCCATTCCCTTTCTGCACGACACCCCAAACGCCATAGTTCAGCAGGACAATGCGCGACCACATGTTGCTGCATGAACACGTGCCTTCTTGTTGTCACAGGATGTCGGACTGTTGCCCTGGCCCGCCCGATCATCGGTCTTGTCGCGAATGGAAAACGTGTGGAATATTGTGAAAGAATGGGTGCGGCGCTGTGACGCAATGCCAACCACCACAAATGAACTGTGGAACCAGGTGAATGCAGCATGGATGGCTACACCCCAGGACGCCATTCGCGCCTTATATTAGGCAACAGGACACACGCTGAATCCAGGTGACTGAAATGCTAATCGTTTCTGCAAAACATACTAATGGACATGTCCTGTGAATATGAACTTCGTATCTCTAGTCCTTCAAGGTGTTCTGTTTTTTGTGAACATGAGTGTAACAAAGGAGTATTGAATAGGCAGAACCTTCTTAGTATTTGCTGCCCTGTTTGAAACTGGAACAGAACTGATAGAAGTGGTTTGGACATGTCAAGCAGGTGAATGACAGGAACCTAGTAAAACAAGCACTGGAAGGACAGATGACAGGGAAGAGAGGATGAGCAAGACCATGAATACGATGGATGGACTATGTGAAGAGTAGCATAGGACAACGTAACCTGGATAGGAACACAGTGTTGGATGAGGAATGGTGGAGAGACAGGACGAAAAGGAGAGGGCCCCCATCCGGTGTTACCTTGAAAAAGGAAAATCAAAATGATGATGATGATAATGATGAAGATTACTACGTAAGGAATACGATTTAACTTTTAAGCTAAGGATTCCTGTTGCTAAGAACTGGAAACATTGTGACAATAACGTGAGGATCATTAAGACACAATGTAGAACTGTACAAAATGTCTTAGAATTTAAATCTAAATCACACGTTGATTGCAGACTCTCTTACAACAACGACAAGTATTAACTGAACTATGCAGAGAACAAAGATACAATAAAACGTGACACAGACCCATAAACTCTTAGGCTCCTAGCACTGGAAACAAAGAGCAGCGTATTCACGGATCGGTCAAAGATTATAGGTAAACAAGTGAAGAGTACTGATCAAAAGCGAGTAAGTCCAAAAAATAAATAAATGCAGTTTATGGGAGAAAATGGAACGAATACAATTCTTAAGCAAAATATACCTTTGTGCAATTCTCAGTCACATTTAAAAAAAGAATTTGTGAACATCTGCCTTTGTTCCTCTGATAACACTCTCTGAGGTTGAAGTCGAATTTGCGAAAGCGAAAAATCCACAGAAGTGATCTGCTACTATCAGTTACTATGTCATCTGTGATATTCAGTCTTTGTAGTGTTTTTGGTAGAGAGATTTAATCAAGAATATTCTTGGTTAGTCTGTCGTTGTTCATTCTGTGAAGGCAACTATAAAATTATATTACCCGTAATTTAGTTGCGTCGTTGATTTTCTCTTTCTTTCGGTAGAAGTCTTCATTTTTTCCTCTTCATTCAAATATCTTTATTTTTTTTGAGGTACTAAAATATCCCGAAGTGTTTTCCTCTCTTACTCAGTGTTAATATTTTTTGTGGAATCTTGGTTGTGTTCCCCTTCAACTACAAAAGCATTATATTTCAATTTATCTGCGCAATTAATTTGAAAACTGTCTCTCATTGGAGACAGTCCCATCTGACTCAGCATACTCTCAAATTATATTTAAAAATATACAAATTTTTATTTATGTAGGTGACGGACTAAAATCTCTTCAGCACCACTGTGGCCATTTCGTCTCGTAAAGATTGAGGCAATCCCAATTTCTTCCGAAACGATTCCAGGAATTTCGAAATAACACCTCGCGACCCTATTAGAAGTGCTGTTACTTCTAGATGTTACAGATAATATTTTTTCTTGAAATATCCAATTGTTGGCTCATATAATATGTTCTTCGTTTCAACATTTACTTCTTAAGGCTGATTTCTTCCCGATTCAAATTTAATTGTTGGGTTTATAATGAACCAATTTCTGGTGAACTTTGAATACGCCGAGTTGTATTTTCTTGTAGCGGAGCCATTTATAATACTGTAATTAAGTAATGAATGGATTCCTTTGTTTCCCCTTGGATTAAGTAAGCAATGCCGTGATTAATAACACGCAGAAACATGTGGACATATTTTGGCAAACAATATTCTAAGTCAAACGATAGCAGATTAGATCTATGATGATTTATCATAGCAAAGTCTTTTGCGAATTATTGGAACATGCTTCCACATTTATGTCCATGATCATAAATGTAAAAAAAAAACAGCCATACGTTCAATCGCGTTTCAGCCTGAAAGGAGATCGAAAAACTTTCTCAGAAACTACTAAATGCACTTGTTAGAAGTAATTGGATGAAAAATTATTAGGAAAATAATAATTGCACCAGTTTCTTAAAATAGTAGTATACTAAGACAAGCACACTATATTATGGTGTTTTAGAATAATGCATTTTTGAATTTACCTCTAAAAAGGTGATGGTGATTCTGTTGGACGACGGCGAATACCCAATATTAATGTTCATTTTTGGAGCATTACGTGCGATCAGCGTTGTGCAAGAAGTGATGACGCCTTCTGTAGACTCCTCCAATCATTTAGCTGGTGGTTGATTTATACGCTCGATGGAGGTGGGAAGTTCTCTATCATCCTCCATATTCACTGGACTTATCCCCTCTGACAACTCCATTCACACCATCCAGACAATACGCGCTACTACAGGGATAACACAGCTTCTACATAGCTGGAAACGGGTTCTGTAAAATGCTGTGGAGTAGACGTATTGTTGAGGTATCTCTGTTGTAGCGGTTGTAATTAATGCCTACCACAAGAAACGTAACAGCGCTGGTATACGCTTAAAAAGCCAACAAATGCGTTATCGAAATCTGGACGATGCTGACAAAGTCATGGCCAGAGGCCACTGTTTGAGGCTTTCTAAGCCGGAGTTTAATTCCAGTATGGTGGCCACTTCTCTTCTACTCCGCAACAGTACGTGGACTAGCCACCCAATTAGTGACCAAGTCCAATGTTTCTTAACTCCGAAGATATCACGAGATATGATGTTTCAGCATGGCTATGTTCCTGGGTATGCTACAACAGGTTTATTCCAACATTATACCGAGTCGATTCTTCTGAATCGCTTGTTAATGCGCAAAAGCACAGATGTTGTTCCAACAGAAATCTAGAACTGGTTCTGAATTCACGCTGTTCTAACTAAATTTAAAATCATTTCTTAACCGATTCTAGCAGCTCTCGGTCAACACCAGATATTGCAAGTTCTGAACATGTATCGTTCTCAATGCGAATTTATTTTGGTGTAAATAATTATCACACGAGATACGTTCACATACTTACATAAAAACACTCTATTGTCGCTACATCTATTCTTTAACAACACATATACACAATTACACACAACGCTACACTATTAAGAGAAACACACTGAAGCAATTTAATATCGATTCTGTCAGTACAGATATCGACAAGTCCACACACTGATTATTCACTTTACCGTAACAAGGCAAGTCTAACTACCCTCTCACTCAAGTCGATTCTGAAAGGTACTGATATCAACCAACTACTCTAACCCACAATCTACATTTTTCTTACTGCACTGTCTCACTGACTGACTCATTAACTCCCCCTATCTAACTTCTCGGCCTGTCAGCTCGATATATATACTTTTCGACAAACAGTCTAGAAATATCGACTTCTGGAAATGTTCTTGTAACACGCTAAGTGGAAAACATACAATCATAAAAGGAACAATCGATCGACCGGACTCTCGATTGGAGTAGATCAAACTCGAATATTATATTACATATACACTAACCACATGGACAAGTCTATAACATTACTAATATTTCTATACGAGCTGGATAATAAATCATTAATTTAAATTTCCATAAACCTCTATAATTATCATAATGATAGTGGATTGTACACAATAAACAAATATTACAGAGCTTGCTACAGTTTTCGACTACACAGTTTTTGATGTTATACGTATTCACAATACGTACTTGAGGTTATACACATGTCCAATACATATTTCCAAGGTATAGTCCTATTTAGCATGTAATAAAAGATCATTAAAATATGTTAAACATAATAGGAGTAATTGAAGGTTTTACAAGAGTGAGGTTATGTTTAGGATGGAGTATATACGACACATGGGCATTGCATTCGAATAATGAATTGGCTTAATTAAGTACTTCTCGGTCATCGACCATATGTCTTTAAATGTAGTTGAATAACCTATCACGCGATAGACAAATATTAATGATCAAAATAGATAAAGTTTTCTGTTGGGATTGCCTAATGATGATAGATAATACACTCTCTCTCCCTGAACAATACATGTTTTATATTCTATGTAATTATATCTAAGAATAAATGAGATACTACTTGAAAAATTCACTGATTGTAACAGAAAAGTTAGGTATTAAGTAAATTATTTTGTTACTGACTAAGGGACAAGAAGTATTTGTAATTGGCCAAAATAATTTTTAAAACAAACCAGATCTCGTTATCATACATCAATTATAAGTTATCGCACTTCGCCAGCATGTTCCAACTCGGTTGGAATCTTACTTGGGAAGCATTATAACTTAAGAGAATAGATGCAAAAAGGAAATTCAAAGAAGAATAGCTCTTGCTAAACAGGCCTTTCACAATAAAAGAAACTTTTTTAAGAAATACCCATAAATTTAGAAACAAGAATGGCTTTTGTAAACTCCTCTGTCTTGAGTGTACTACTTTACGGTTGTGTGACCTGGTGTATCTTAAAAAAAGGAAAGAGATTCATTGGAAGCAAGTGAAATGTGGATTTGGGAGTAAATGACGGGGGCATGCTAAACTCAAAAAAGACTAATCGAAATGTTCTAAAGGAACTCAATAAGAACGAAGAAGATAAAGGTAAAGATAAAGGAAGATAAATCTTGTAGGTCATATCCTGAACATAATGACTTCCTAGAAAACGTCTTGGAAGGAAAAATACTAGAAAAGAAAGGAAGAGGAAGACCAAGGAACAAATTCTTCGAGGATATGAGAAACTTAATGAGATGTGAAGACTACAAGGAAGTGAAAAGCACAGCATGATTGAAAGGTGAATGGTTACAGTGAAAAGGCTTAGCATTTATATTATTATTATTAGGGCTCGGATGTTTAAGACCTAAAAATAGCCCAAATAAGCAAGCAAATATGACCTCAAAAGTGACCTTATACGACTTCAAAAGTGATTAAATATGACGTAAAAATTACAAAATATGACTCAAAAATAGTTGGCGAGATTGTTTTGAAGATTCCGTTTTACATTCTCGCCAACTATTCCATATGATTGTTGTACTGGATTTCAATACTTGTATGAATTTCTAAGCTAGCAATTTCTAAACGACTAAATGCGCTCGATATAATTCCAAAGTTCGACTATATACCGTATATATGCCAGACTTTCTAACAAACTGTTGGAAAACAACTCCTGTCCAAACTTGATGGATGAGGCAGAGTATTCCACTTGTATTAACTGCAGATGTGATACCGAGAAGCAGTTTTGTGAATACTAGTTCGCATTCGGTAAGTTAAAGATGATTTTGCACAGCTAAAGCTGTCGTCAAGCCGCCAAAATATGACCGAAATATGACGCTTCTACTAAAATAGCTCAAAATATGACCTTAATATAAAAATAGCCAAAATATGCATTTATATGACAAATACAAATTAGTTGTGACGATAACCATCTGATTTGCACCAACATCCAATCAGGCAAGAAAATAGAGGCAAAGAAAAAAATGACTTTCCCTATACATCCGAGCTCTAATTATTATTATTAAAGCCCGGATTTTTATGCAGTAACAGGTTAGATTGCAATTTGGTTGGTACGAAGTGTTGGCCACCCGCTCTTCCATAATGTATTAAGAGTAACATAAATTATAGGGGTTCTGGTGGGCCGTACCCCTAATGCGTATGCTAACCCCGTAGCACAATCGTTTTGAAGGTAGGCTATGCATGCTACTCACTTCAGTAAGTTTGCATTCTAACCTTTTAATGCATTAAAATCCGGGCTCTAATGATAATTATTATTTCGTTTATGCCAACTAAGGACCCGATATTAAACGGTTGCGTTTGGGATGGGTTTTGATGTTTGTCCAGTAACTGCGCGTCATCTGTCTGTGTTGTTTCTTCCTTTCCCTTGTCCACAGGGCACCTGTTTTCTCTTGGTGGTTTGTCCTGGAACCCCTTTTATTTAGTTATCCTCCTGAGATATGTCCGGTCTTTTAGGTCTCTTTCAGATCCTCCCAGTTCCTACAGATCTTCGTTTTGCCTTGGGCTTCTTCTCTTTTGGCAGTAAACGAGAAGCTGGTTGGTCAGTCTGGCACGATACGCCCTGTATATGTGTCCGTAAAATGCTAGGCGTCTCTTCCTGAACACGTCCGCAATTTTTCACAGTATCTGTAGAGCTCTTGGTCGGGTCGCCTTTTGTATTCGTTCCATTCCTTGGCGAGTCCTATTACCTATTTTCCTTAATATTTTTCTCCCCTGGATTTCAAGCTTGTCCGTGAGTCCCTTCCTGTTTAATATAAGCATATAAGGCTTCAGGGCGTATGACTAGTCCCCTAGTGCTTCGTTTTAGCGTTGCGACAGAGATACATTTTTATGTAGGTCTTGGTCTCCTTCGGTGAGATTGGATTCCGCCCGTTCTCCTAGGTAGTTAAACCTGTAGGAATTTTTATTCACCGTTCCTTGCTCAAGATGCAGTGTACAAAGAGATTCCCTGATGTTAGTGATGTATTGTTTTCTTTATGAAGTGAATTTAAAAATAATAATGTTGTCTGAGAACACTGAGTCGTTCCACTGAGCTTTCCGTTGAATTACGAGTTACAAGTGCAATCAAGATTCGGTTCACTACGCTTGTGTCCCAGAGAGATATCACATGGAACTCTTTTCACCACTCTTTTCTTACCTCTTTTCCAGTGCACATAGAACCAGTATACGACATTGGTATTTTTCATCTTCACCTTCTTGTTTATATTCTCGCAAAACGTCCTCATTCACTGACCGTGTGCCTGTCGTCTTTCTTTATCCATGCTTTCTGTAGTTTTAAGTTTCTTGCCGTTCGAATCTTGGGTCTCTTCCTGGCCAGGTTCGTGATTTCTCGCAGCATTTGGAGAGCTCTTGGTTGGGTCACCTTTTGTACTAATTCCCTTCCTTGACCGGTCCAAATATCTTACTCAGTATTTTTCTCTCCTGTTAATCTTTTGTCTCTATGTAGTCCTTGTTTTATTTATCTCCCGTATGCTGTTATCAGACTGTGCCTCTTATAAGGGCTTCTGATAAGTTCACCTGCATGCACCCCAGCGTCAGTGGGTGGGGTCTGACACATCCCACTCTGATGAGTTTGGTGTCAGACCTAAGACGAAACGCTGGTTAATAGAGCAAACGCCTGAAAAGCATTACATCTGATATGTTTTTGACATGCTCTATTGGTGAAAAATATTTAATTCCCTCCATGGGAATTTAGAATTTTCCATTCGGAATTGCTAGGCGGGCAATAATTCCATTGTGGAGATTTATCTCCCGTATGCTGTAATCAGACTGTGCCTCTTATAAGGGCTTCTGATAAGTTCACCTGCATGCACCCCAGCGTCAGTGGGCGAGGCCTGACACATCCCACTCTGATGAGTCTGGTGTTAGGCCTAAGACGAAACGCTGGTTAATAGAGCAAACGCATGAATAGTCTTACATCTGATATGTCCTTGTTTTTGTCAGTGGATCATTATCGACATCAGAAATATTTTATTGTGTGTCCACTAGCCTGCGTACTTCGATGTATCGCGTTGTATTGATAACGAAAAAGATTTTCTTGATCAGACGTGAGTTACCCACTTCAGCTAAATGACCGTAGATTTCCATACACCTTTTTTTTAATAAGTAGCTTTACGTCGCACGTCTTATGGAGACGATGGGAGAGCAAAGGGATTGGAGTTGAAACCAAGTGGCCGTGGCCTTAAATAAGGTGCAGTCCCAGCATTTGCCTTGTGGAGAAATGGGAAAGTATCTGCAAGGCTGCCGATGGCGGGATTTTAACCCACCATTTCCCGAGTGCAAGCTCACAACTGCGCAACAGTAAGGGCACGGACAACTAACTCGGTAATTTTGATAGGAGAATGAGGTGAAGCCTTTACCTCTAACAGAGCGAGACCAAATTATAAGATGTTTTCACCTCATAGAGAAAAACTATGTTGCCAAAAACGACAGAGGGTATAGGGACTGGAAACCTCTATTAGGGTAATGAAAATTCTCTCCGTTTATCCTCTTCATACATTCAGTAGTGCTCACATAATCAGCGTGTAATCCTCCAGTGGTGAGAGCTGGTTCACTCTCTTATATTCCCGCTATTAAAGCATATGAAATAATTATGGCTGCACTTTAGCAGGGAATCATTATTAATCCAGTGTTAATATTTTATTCAAGCTGCCGCTCCTGCCTCTCTCTCTATATGTACAGATATTTTTATATTAATTTTTATTTTCTGATTGCCTCTAAAAAGAGGGGGAGTGTGGAATATTTCATAAACATCATCATTGGAGAATCTGAATTAATCTCCAGCACAAAATTAGTCGGTATTCCCACTGGAGCGAAAAGCTCATTTTACCAATAGAAAAGTTCCTTGCTCATTGTTAACTCTGTTTTTTAAAATGAATTGTTTGGTCGTTACTGCAATTTCATTTCCAGATCGGATATATAAGTGCCAGATTAATGTTTTATCACAACGATTGATTTCTTAAATGTTCGTCTTTTCTATTATTATTTCAGTTTGACTAGGATGTGGGAACACTGGAGGCTAGAAGCATTCATAAACTTTAACTTTTCCCCACCATTTCCCGAGTTAACTCGGATGTCAACATGTCTCTCGCTCTCCCAAACATGAGTTAGCACGGATGTCAACATGTCTCCCGCTGTCCTAAACGCGTGCGAACATGTCTCCCACTGTCCGAAACACGAGTTAACTTGGATTTCGACATGTCTCCCGCTGTCCTAAACGCGTGTGAACATGTCTCCCGCTGTCCGAAACACGAGTTAACTTGGATTTCGACATGTCTCCCGCTGTCCGAAACACGAGTTAACTCGGATGTCAACACGTCTCCCAAACACGAGTTAACTCGGATGTTCACACGTCTCCCGCTGTCCGAAACACGAGTTAACTCGGATGTCAACACGTCTCCAAAACACGAGTTAACTCGGATGTTCACATGTCTCCCGCTGTCCCAACCACGAGTTAACTCGGATGTTCACATGTCTCCCGCTGTCCCAAACACGAGTTAACTCGGATGTTCACATGTCTCCCGCTGTCCCAACCACGAGTTAACTCGGATGTTCACATGTCTCCCGCTGTCCCAAACACGAGTTAACTCGGATGTCAACACGTCTCCCAAACACGAGTTAACTCGGATGTTCACACGTCTCCCGCTGTCCCAAACACGAGTTAACTCGGATGTTCACATGTCTCCCGCTGTCCCAAACACGAGTTAACTCGGATGTTCACATGTCTCCCGCTGTCCCAAACATGAGTTAACTCGGATGTCGACATGTCTCCCTCAGTCCCAAACACGAGTTAACAAGGATTTCAAGAAATTCGCTCTTCTCCACTTCCGAGTTCAGTCTGACTCTGTAGTTTTGTTGTTCATCACAAGCTCTTTTCAGACGACTGATGAATGATACTTATACTCACTTTACCGTGTTTTGACGACAAACACGAGGACTGTTGATGACAGCGACGATGCGCCCTACTGCGCGGAGTACAGATACCACGTCAGAAAATCGGCTGCCTCGGGGGTTTCCTTCAACTTCGGAAACAGGTCGAAGTCACATTTATTTTAATTACTTAGCGTATGGCTAGAGGTCCAGCGTCCATTGTTATAAGTAGAGATGGGAATTATAGGCACGAATAGGTTAGAATGCAAAGAGTTTGAACAAGGTGCAAGTATCATCGAGCCGCTCACCACCTATGTAAGATGAGTTGCATAAATTGTAGGGGTTCTGATAGTTCAGATCGCTAATATTTATGCAAATCTAATTGCAGGACTGTCGTGCGGGTAGAAAACATTTTTCATTCTAACCTATTCGTGCCTATAATTCCCATCTCTAGTTATAAGATCTACACTATACATGTATGTCCAAATTGTTTATATAGTCTATAGCCTCTGGAGTCGCAAAAGCAAAGTCACTAGCACTGCCATGGTATTTTCTAGTCCTGCATTCATCGATGATGTGCTTCGTAGCGCCACAGTCACACTCAGGCGTTGGGATTCTGTTCCACTTGTAGTGGAAGGCGGCAGAGTTCCCATGGTTTGTTCGGATCCTGTTCAGTGCGGACCATAGTCTACGAGGGAGGTTGAAACCAGATGGAGGCGTCTTCTTCACAGAAGGCATTGCCGGGCGGTATTTGTCATTGAGTCTCTTCTGCCATTCAGCGGAAGTTTGGTAGTTGCTGTTCCACAAGTTCATTGCATCTCTAGTTGGGGGTTTCCTCGAACGCAGATGATTAATATTCGCATCGCCGATGTCATTATGTATCGGGAGGACTCATATCTGCTGAGTAATTTCTAGATCTCCAAATGCCATGGCTGCAGTAAAAAGTTGAGATTATTTGCGATATGACAACGTGCGTTGTATTGTAACAAGATAGGGCGATCGTCTCGCCACGAACATGGACGTTTGCGCCGCAGAGCCGGACACAGATGTCGCTCCAGAAATCGGCAATAGTAGTGACTGTTGACGGTTTTTCCTTCAGGCACAGCATGCGTAAGAATAACACCCACCTAATCGTGTGCCACAATCAACGTAAGCTTCACCCGACTGGGTTTCTGTTATAATTTCTCTAGACGTGGCGAACTGGGTGATGCCATTCATTCGATTGACGCTTTAATTCAGTTTCATGCCCACGTCTCATCAATGGCGACAATACGCGGCAGAAATGTGTTTCCTTCGTTGCAGTATCTTTCCAGGTGGATACCAGCGAGTGCCATGTCAGTACGTCCTTGAGATGATGTGGAACACAACGGGGCGCAATTCTCCTCATGTTAAGATATTTAGTCCGACCAACTTCTACGGATAATTCCAGGACAGTTCATTGACGGTCTACGGAGAGGAGACCACTCACGATGTCAATCTAATCTTGAGGAATGGATAGTCGACCATGTGCGGTGAAAATCCCCAGTGTCATTCCGACCAGAACGAAACGCTTTGCGCCATCGTGCTACCGAGATGTACAGTAATGCGTTCTCACCGCAGGCTTCACGTAATCCTCGATAACATTCTAATGCATTCTTTTTGTCACGGGAAACCACGATGTTAATCCACGAACGCTGATCACCTTTTTGAAAGCATGCTTTAGAGCGGCGAAATCGACACACTTCACATCAAAGTCATACAACAACACACTCAACTGGATGCCTGTCAAATGAACACCACACATCGACAACTGCGCCACTTGACCGCTCCCACATGCCCGATCTCCTGCGAGTGTCTGGACTACGTTGCAACTACTTTACTTACAGCCCTCGTAGATTTACCTGGATTCACCCCAGCGTCAGTGGGTACGTCCAGACATATTACACTCTGAAGAATCTAATGTCAGGCCTACTACGAAATTTTGGTTTATTTAAGTCGTGATCAGAAAGTTCTCGTTTGAGGGCGTTGCTGCAGCGGGCATGTAGGGGCAAAGGTATTAGAATGGCAGTCGCGTCGTACCGAGGTGCGTTCATTCGTTAATACAGCCACGCGATCTATGACGACGTTATTACGAGACGCGTCCAAACAGGACCAACGTGCTGTAATCTGTTCTTGACTGCCGAAGAACAAACACCATTGGACATCCATCGGAGAATGTGTATGGAACAGCGTGTTCGTCGAACACCACGGCTGTGGAATGGCGCACCAAGTTCCTTGTACGTCGCGTTCCGACACAAGTCACCGGTCAGTCTGAGAGGCAAGCCTCACCCATTACGGACAACATCTCCAGTGGGAGGCACTCCAGCACACACCCTACAGTCTTGATCTCTCCCCATGCGATTGTCACGCGTTCCCTCAAAAAGGTATTAAAGGGTAGATGCTTCTGTTGAATGAGGATGTGCAGCAGGCGGCTATAGACTTCTTCACGCAGCAGGGCACAGTGATTTACCACACGAGGATCTTCAATCTGGTGCGTCGGTGCGATGAGTGCCTCAATACTCGCGGCGGTTTTCCCTGATTGGCTTCCCGATTCAGGACTGTACGGCCATCGGACAGAAACTTTTTGATGGCCTCTTATAGAGCAAACGCTTAAAAAGCATTACATCTATTTTCCTTCGGTTCGTTTTGGCCTACTAGGGATCACAAGGATCGTCTTTACTCTTAGTTATGGTCTTCTGCTTTTTCTTGGCCCAGTACGCTCTCATTTTCTGCCTGTGTTCCTGCTTCCTTCCATCCGTCCTCGTAGGTCTGGTTGCCCTGTACTCTTTTTGCTTGTGAGAGACAGTGAATAGACTGTAGGATGGCCTGTCGGTACTGGGATCGGTTCTCTGAGGTCTCCAATGGGATCTAGAGTTCCTCTAGGTCGGATTTAAATAAGGTGATCCACTTCGTCTTGGAAGCGTTCCCCTACTTGTCACTGTAAGGTTTCTGTTGGTGAACGTGCAGGTTTTCAGACGGCCATGTGCCCTTACATGGTTAGTCGCCGTTTCCTCACGCATGTGACTATGTCTTCCTGATGTTCCTAAAGATCGTTGTTATTGCTGATCCTATAGGTGCCATCCTCCTCTCTTTTGGGTCCTAGTATCCTCCTCAAGTTAGTCCTCTCTTTACGTTTTAGGTTCCTGAGTGGGTCCTTTCGATTCAAGTGACACTCAGAGGCGTACAGTACATGGAGTCTTACTACTAAGTTGTAATGCTTCCGATTCAGGTTCTTGGCGAGGTACTTGGAGGTATTGCTGCTAAAGCTGAATGTCCAGTTTTGTTAGCCAACTGACAGTTTCGTAACTTGCCTCGTGGATATCCTTTATTGTCCCACTGAATCTTCGGAGTGGGCACTCTGTGACGATATGTTGAACGGTCTGAGGCACGTCAGAGCAGTCGCAATAAGGGTCGCTGGTAATCTTCCACTTGTGTTTCCAGAAGTTGCATCTGCCATGTTGAGTTCTGATCCGATTAAGTGATGACCAGATTTTTCTGGGTAAGTTGAAACCGGGAGGTTGCATAACTGGATCCGAAATTAGACCTAATCTGTCAGGATTTGAAGCTGCCCACCCATCGCGCCAGGCAGTGTGAGTAACCAAGAAGGATTCCTAGATTTCAGCCTGATACATTCACGTAGGCAGTCTTGATGTATTGGTAGGAGAGGATTGTCACAGCATTTAAGCCATTCTTTCTTCAGTGCCATTTGTCTTCCGAGATGAGGAGGTGGAATATTTGAAAGAACCGGTAACCAATCCAAAGGTGTGGATTGGATGGTTCCTGATATAGTCCTCATTGTATCGTTTAACTGAGACTTGGAGGTGTAGATGCTTTTACAGTAATGATAGTCCCTCTCGAACTTGGTGCACCTGGTGTCTGTTGCCAAAGTTTCGCTCTCGCTTACTGATGTCCATTGCCTTAAGTACTTGACTGCAGGATATTTACTTACGGTGTTATTTCTAGTTGGGATTGTTGAAGGACCTTGCTTTATATTAGTGATAAACACTGTCTTCTGTAGGTTGACCCTCAAGCTGGTTTCTGCTACAATATTGCAAAGGCTCTGTAGTTGGTGAGTAGCCTCCATCATGCTGTTGGCCCGCAGGATAAAATCATCAGCAAAGGCTAGACAGGTCACGCTGTCTTTCTAATATTATGCAATTATCCTTGGACTGTTCTTCTAGAAAATAATTGGGATTTGTTCTTGCAGTGAGGTGGAATGGTATACTTTGTCAGGTATAGATATTGTAGAAAAGTGATACTTTTTCGTGCTTCAAGCAAAGTAAAGAGCAAGTAGGAGAAGAGAAATGCTTTTAAAAACACTTTTCTACGTTCATGGTGAGGAAAGTTTTCCAGCTCGAAGACAGTAAGTGAATTCTCTCAATTCTTCATTCCTACATCCATCCAACGAACCCCCACCCCCACCCCAATCAATACTTGTGTTGGAAGCAGAAGAGAGCTACCGTGGTGGTGGAAGTAGTATTTTCTCCCACACACAGACAATTCTCAACTCTCCCCCATTCCAATAATCGTGTGTAAAGGAGACAGACTCATTTCTATGTTATGTGTATATCTTATCTAAACCCCTTTTCTTACGAAATACATTTGTCATCCTGATAACACTATCCCTCCTTATTGTTAACCAAGAGTGGAGAGAAGGAAACAGATTATTATCACAGTAATTCCTCGGCAGTTACTTGTCAAGTGAAAAAGACAACGAGAAGGGAAATCCTTGCTCACTAGAATTTCATGGCTTAAATAAACCTATAGTATTCAGTTTTACAACAGAGATATAATGAACGTCGCTGGGGGACGTGGGCGAAATTAAGGGAAGAAGTACCGAGCTCGATAGCTGCAGTCGCTCAAGTGCGGCCAGTATCCAGTATTCGGGAGATAGTAGGTTCCAACCCCACTATCGCCAGCCCTGAAAATGGTTTTCCGTGGTTTCCCATTTTCACACCAGGCAAATGCTGGGGCTGTACCTTAATTAAGGCCACGGCCACTTCCTTCCCACTCCTAGCCATTTCCTGTACCATCGTTGCCAAAAGACTTATCTGTGTCGGTGCGACGTAAAGCAACTAGCAAAAAAAAAAAAAAAAAAAAAAAGGGAGAAGTGACATGAAAATAGATCAAACTTAAACTAGAATATCATAATCCATTTTTGCAATTAAAAACCCTCAGAACAGGTGAGTTTGCACTTCTCTTTAACTATTATCATCCTAAAAGTTTTAAATATTACTGGATAACAGAGTTAGTCTGTATGTTATAAATATAGTAAAACTAATTTTTAGTGTGCATCCCAAATTTGACGTATACTTTTCTAAGGAACTGTTAAAGATACAGAGCTGCAATTAAACATTCTATTAATGTGTACAGTCATGTGTAAGGTAGAGTAAAAAAATCAAATTTATTCCTCAGTGACCGATAAGGCTTAATTTTTGAAGAAATATTCTGTCGCTTTCAGTAATCAGAAATTCTGAATATAAAAATTAAGTGTAATTTCTGTTCTAACTGAAGTCTGTCACCACACGCCAAACCTATTAAGCATGATTCTGAAATTTTACTTCCTGAAGTACAGCAATTATCTAGAAAAAAGTACCTGAAAATTGGAATGCATGAACAAAATTATATTGTACTACATTAAAAATACCGGGCGAGTTGGCCGTGTGGTTAGGGGAGCGCGGCTGTGAGCTTGCATCCGTGGGATAGTGGGTTCGAGTCCCACTGTCGGCGGCCCTGAAGATGGTTTTTCATGGTTTCCCCATTTTCACACCAGGCAAATGCTGGGGCTGTACCATAATTAAGGCCACGGCCGCTTCCTTCCAATTTCTAGGCCCTCCCTGTCCCATCGTCGCCATAATTTGTGTTGGCGTGACGTAGAGCTATAAAAATCGTTTTAAAATATAGAATCACTTCATTTTCTAGTAATATTGAAAACTTTTAGGATGTTAAAAGCTAAGTACAAGTTTACCTGTTCTGAGAGTTTTGAAATTTTATTGCGAAAATGGAGTAAGATATTCTAGTTCAAATCTTATCTATTATTATATCACTTTTCCCCTTAACGTCGCCCGCCTATCCTTGGGGAGTAATGACTGAAAGTTAAACTTCTACAATTAATTACTTATCACAACCAATTTTAAAACACAAGCATGTCTTAATAAGATAGAATACTACACCAAATTTGAAGTTTATTAGTTAATTTATTGCAAGGTTATTAACAAAATAATGTTTCTTTTTTGTATGATGTATAGGAAATGCTCGTTGGGGCACAGTTTTCAATATTTTGGGGTCATAATTTGAGAGAATTGTAAAAACTCTGGCTTTTGCAGTGTAAACTGATGGGGATGTAGGTTTATTTAATTATTCATACAATAGGAAAAACTACAGTGCGCTGTTACCAGGAGGTGAAGTAGGACCTGGAAGAAATGGGAATACAGGAACGGAAATCAGCAAGAGGGATGCTTAAAAGTTGAGGATGAAGGCCACGAAGAGGGTTCAAGAAAAAGTTAGATCCCATACCCGAGCGCCATGGATAGGAGAAAGGAAGAAGATGTGAAGAGAATTGGACGAGGATTAAAGTCCATAAACAGACGAAGCTGAATTCGAATTAACGAAAGTAGAAGAAGAATAATAAGAAAAAGAAGAAGAAGAAGGGAAAACACTAGTTTGGTGGTGTTTCAGCAACAAAAATATGAAGGTAATATTCCTAGTTGGAAATTTGTTTGCATTCCAACCTTTCACTGCCTGAAAATCCGGGATCTGCTAATAACTAAATAGTTTGGAATTGAGCCTATTTCCACCTAAAGGTCTAGGTATCAATAATTAATTCGTGTGGCCATTGCTTGTCAGGTGCATAACTTCTATAGCGGGCTCCTCGGAGAGTTTGAGCGGCCAACTATATGTCGGTGTTGTTTGTACAGTGTGAGGTTCACAAAGTCGGGTCAGTACAAACACCCAGTCCCCGAGCTAAGTGAAAAAACAGTTCAAGATGAAAATACCTTGACTGGGATAAGAATTACACCTATGGCCCCCGAAGATGGACGGCGAATACGCTGATCATTCACCTTGGGCTTATGGAAGAATGAAAGTAGAACGAACTGATTCAGTCAGCTGGTGGGAACAATAGCAGGAAGGAGATGAGTTGGGGATGAACTCAATGGATGAAGCTGTCTGCATAAACTGACACCGGTCCACGACAAATCTCGTACGGTGTGACCGGGATTTGAACCACGGAACCCAGCGGTCTGAGGCCACTGCGCAGCCACCTGAGCCACAAAGGTGATAATAATAATAATAAGAAGAAGAAGAATGAGGAAGACAGGTTACCAACAAGAATAATGGACTTAACATACGGGATAAAAGAAATAGTTCGAGCCCCACTGTCGGCAACCCTGAAGATAGTTTTCCATGGTTTCGCACTTTTTCACCGAGCGATTAACGTGACGGTCGCTTCCGTCACAATCCTAACATATTTCCTATACCATCGTCACCATAATATCTGTCAGGTGCCGGAATTTTGTCCCGCAGGATATTTCCTACGTGCCAGTAAATCTACGGACACGAGGCCAACGTATATGACTACATTCACATACCACGGGACTGAGCCAGGATCGAACCTGTCACGTTGGGGTCAGAAGGCCAGCGCTCTAACCGACTGAGCCACGCAGCCCTGCTAAGATCTATGCTGGTGCGACATAATAATAATAATAGTAATAATAATCATAATAATAATAGTAATAATAATAATAATAATAATAATAATGAAAAAATGTAAATCCACTGCCTGTTTTGAGTCATTTTTTGCTGTTTACTTTGCGTCGCACCGACACAGATAGGTCTTATTGCGACGACTTGAGAGCAAAGGACTACGAACGGGAAAGAACCGGCCGTGGTCTTAATTAAGGTACAGCCCCAGCATTTGCCTGATGTGAAAATGTGAAAACACGGAAAACCATCTTCAAGGCTGCCGACAGTTGGGTTCGAACCCACTGTCTCTCGGATGCAATGTTTTCAGTCATTCGTCCGGAATGGAATGAGTGAAGCCCCATCTAGCACTGAGGATGGGAATTGTGCCGGCTGCCGAAGCCTGTCGCAATCCTCTGGGGTAATGATTAATGACTGACTGATGAAATGAAATTATATTGGAAAGTGTTGCTGGAATGAAAGACGGTAGGAAAAATCCGAGTATGTGGAGAAAAACCTGTCCCGCCTCCACTTTGTCCAGCACAAATTTTACATGGAGTGACCGAGATTCGAACCACTGTACCCAGCGGTGAGAGGCCGGCGCGATACCAGCTGAGCCACGCAGGCAATAATAATAATAATAATAATAATAATAATAATAATAATAATAATAATAATAATAATAATAATAATAATAATAATACATTGCTCATAGTCATCTGAATTGTAATGAAATAAATGAAATACCAGCTGTCTTAGTTGTGTCTTACAGAAGTTCTTAATTAAGTCAGAATAAAAGACACAGCATCAAATGCCACCGGTATCATCAGGGATCGAATCCACGATCCCGTGGATAAAGGGACAACCACTAACCGACTGTGCCACTTATATCGGGTGGATATTCTTACATTTAGTAAGAATAAGTGAGATATTTCACTTGAAGGACCTCATGTCGTGTTGAAGAAATCTCCATGTTGGTAGCACTGGAAAGTCTTTCTTCTTTTTTTTCTTTTTCACATGAGAGAATTTTAATATAGAGACACGCTGTTTCGATATTCAGCATGCAGTGCAGACTACATCTATTTATAAGTACGTGAGGTTGTCTGCCAGTGGGATGAAACAAGTCTAGATTACGGACACTGCTTGAATACACAACCAGATAGGTAGAGCTCTCGAAATTAATCGATTATTGCCTCTCGCTGGTGCGCGCTCCGTCCCAGGTCTGGGGAGCATCAGCGATAGGACATCCCTCGAATACAATACAGGAATACCCTGATTGTGGAATGTAATTGAATAATATATCCTTGAGATGATTATACCGCGTAATGAGAGTAGTTTGCTTGGTCATAAAATACTTCGTATAAGAAGAAATCTTCAGAAGTCACTACGTTATCTTACAGAGTATTCTGAGTTTATAGAGAAAACTAGCAGTTATACCCCTGCTTCACTACGGAATTCTACACTGTACATAGCATTCTAAACGAAGTCGTGTGCACGCTGCGAGTACGATTATATTAAATTGCATACAGATTTTTGAAATTAAATTTTAGGCCCGTTCCCCTAAAGTATCATTTTATCCAGCGAAAATAAACTTATTTAAAGCCTAGACTGTAGTGCCTTATTCCCTGACTTCAGATACCGATTTTCGTTACATTCTGTTCACCCATTTTCTCGAGGTTCTGCATTGATATGGACTTGGCAACAATAATCAAAATTCATGAATTGTTATCATTGCCGGCACAGTAAAGTTCTATAAGGCATGAATGATAGGAAATGTAATTCTACATAACTTTAGTTATGAAAATTGTTAAATTACCCATGACTGCTTTATTTACACAGAAGAATCTCACATACAAAGCACAGATGAACAGATGGCTTCGCCTTCGTTGTTCATTAAAACGATTCTGAGGTGTTCTCATCCCAATACAAACTCTCTTCCACTTGCTCTATTTTCCAGGTTGAACTGTGGCGTTCAAATCTGCGATCGAATGGTGCAAATCTAACAACAAGAAAACTCGGTTATAAAGTGACTCGCGAGCTGCGTTGAATGGGATAAATAACAAAATATAATATGAATCCAGTAGCTGTAGCTATTAGAACCACGGCTCAACAAAGTCAACACATCTGTTTTGACTGGATTCACGGTCATTGTGGAATATCTGGAAACGAGAAAGCTGATCTTCTGGGAAAACCAGCGGCTACATCTTATTTGGAAATTACTCATGACAAAACGTCACCTAGCTAAGCTAAAAAATCATAAAGAAGCACGTAATCCATCAATGGAACAACATTTAGACTTCTTCCACTAGAGGAAATATTCTTCCCTGAGGTTTTCCACCGCCTGCGAAGTAACGTGTTGGTGCCAAGCCTTGAAATAACTCAATTTTTGACTGGTCATGGCAAATTCGGTTATTATTTTCATCGATTTGGAATCAATCGTCCTGATGGCTACGGGTGTGTTTGCGGTTCCTCACAAACAGTGGACCACCTACTGTTTGAATGTGCTGCATTTGAAAGAAGAAGCCATGACTTGAATTCTCATTTTAATTACTGCAACATTGAATTATCAAAACCCCTGTATCATTTGTTTATGAAGTCATTCTGTTACAAATATTTTATTAAATTTATCCACTTCATTTTCCGCCTATTAGATTCATGAATTCATTTTCATTGTAAAATTGAATATGCATTTTAACTATAATCCTAGTATACTATGTAAAATAGGATTCAAAACTGCTTTGGATATTTAATAATAATAATAATAATAATAATAATAATAATAATAATAATAATAATAATAATAATAATAATAATATTTACCTATAGGAACACTAATAACATAGATTTTTGAGAATTGAATTTTAAACTTTTCCCTAAACTACCATTTCACTCTGCGTGAATAAAATTATTTATAAACTAGATTGTAGTGCCTTATTCCACGACTTTACATACCGATTTTCTCTATAAAACCTTGCCAAGATGCCACAAATTGGTTTCCATCTCCTTCATTTCTCATATGGTCGTCCTGCAAGTGGCCGCGGCTGGTCTGTGGTCCGACAGCTCTGCACTCCCACCGATTAACCGAGCAGAGGAGGGATGGCCACGGCTCTCCCGCGGCTCTACGCCTCTTCATTCGGGCTGATCCCCACCCTCCGCTGACCTGAGGGTATTTTTCCGTGGCTTTCCATTTTCCTGCACTAAGACAGTTCCTAGTATAGGCCGCGGTCGCCAAACCTCTGACCGTCTACGAACATCTCATTCACTGTAACAAATTTCCTGGCATGAGAGACAACGTCAACGTATAAGTGGCCCGCCTCCCCCTTAAGGGACAGAATGATAACTTGTGTAGGTAGATAGATAGACAGATCGATAGACAGATCGATAGACAGATATATATATATAGATAGATAGATAGATAGATAGATAGATAGATAGATAGATAGATAGATAGATAGATAGATAGATAGATAGATAGATAGATAGATAGATAGATAGATAGATAGATAGATATTATGCTATTACTAACCAAGCAGAGGAGGGGTGGCCATGGCTCTACCGTGGCTCTACTCCTCTATATAGTATATGAGAAACGGAGAGGGGCAGGTCCCCACCGTCGTTTGTCCTGAGAATGATATTCCGTGGGTTTCCATTCTTCTGAACTATAGCGAATACCGGAAAAGTGCCTAGCATAGGGTACGGCCGCCAGCCCTGTCACCTTCTCCACACATCTCCTTCTCCGATACAAATCTCTTAGCCTGAGAGATGGCGTCACCGTCTAGTAGGCCCGCCTCCCTACATTCAGTAGTAGTAGTGTTATGTTATTATTCATCACATCTCCCCAACCCGCCACCATCTCTTGGTCAGAGAGAGAGAGAGAGAGAGCGTAACCCTGCAGGTGGCCCGCCCCACCCCTTCAGGGAGGGGGAATGAAAGCGTTCTTGCTTGCTTGTCGTAAGATTCAGTGAGGTGCAAACGTCCAGAGCAAGCAGACAGCATGTCACAGACACGCACTCGTGCTTCTTAAAGCAACTGAGCGAACTTAAATTTAAGAGGTGGTCAAATTGTGGCCTTTCAAGTAGAGTGACGGTTATTTCGGAGACCTACCACACAAGATGGACGTGCCACGTCTTTTGTGCGGAGATGATGGCAACAGTGGACAAGTGAATAATCTCACACTTACATACGAGGTTCTGGACGTCCATGCAGCACAGATAATAGCAAAAGTGAACTCAGAACACGAACTGCTGGGAAACCGGTTACTGGCAATAGGACTCCGGGCAAGTGCACTTCTAGCCCGTCATCCACTCACGCCGCATCATCGACTTGTGCCTTAAAAGGATCATCTAGAAGATGGAATGACACGCCGTGCTCTTCTACGATGATAGCACATTCTGCCTCCACGCAGAGTACACGCGCACGACGTAGACCTGGTGAGCATCTTCTCGTAGAGTGCATTCGTCCAAGATACACTGGTCTTACCCCAGGCGCGACTGCTTCATAAAACTTGTCAACTACTCTCATCTGTACCCTCACATGAGGAATGGACTAGGACAATTCTTGTCCTAATTACTCCAACTGCTAAATTATTCGCTCATTTACCTGCCTAACAGAATCTACAATATGTTGTGTGCAATAGTATTCATGATTAACAGCTCTACCCCACACTCTGCCCTTCCATTTTAACGCATGTTAAGAACACTTTATAATCTCCGATCACTTCCTCGTTATCTCCCCTTACCTGAATATCATTAACACCTTTGGTGTTTGTGCGGGTAACGCTGACCGGCGATCCGTACTTTTCAACCCGTTCTTCTGCCGTTCTTGTATCAGATAGGTGATATGCTGTTCCAAAAGGAAAATGCTAACCCACACACTGCCCGTGAAACTCAACATGCTCTGCAAGACGTGCATCAACTTCCTTGGCCAGCACGATCGCCAGACGTGTACGACATGAGGGGATGACAAGTAATTCGTTCACACCCAACTCTCACAGAGTTACGCGAACAGGTAGAGCAGGGGTGGAATAACGTATCCCGAGACATTATTCATTACCTGCATGATCGACTGCATGCCAGAGTCAGTGTCTGCACTGCCACCTGTGGAGGCTACCCTGCGTAATAGTTTCAGCTGTTTCAGCGTGCGTCCATACCTGGTACCTTCGAAACCTGTCAACACTAGAGATTTGCATTCTCGTGAGTTATTTAATAAGGATTGCTAACCGGGCGAGTTGGCAGTGTGGTTAGGAGCGCGCAATTGTGAGCTTGCATCCGGGAGATAGTGGGTTCGAATCCCACTCTCGGCAGCCCTGAACATTTCAAAGGTAAGTAGCTAAAGAGGGCAGCACTAAGGTTAGCGATGCATGATGGCGGATGTCAGCTGTTACGTAGAAATTGCCTACTACTACGATAAAGATAGCAGCACGGTGCTCTGTTGATTAAAGTTGGCAGCTTGTCCAAAAAAAAACACACAGAATTTTTCAAATTGTCCGCCACCACATTTCAAAGGTATAGCAGCCCGGTGCTCTGTTGATTAAAGATGGCTGCTGTCAAAACGAATTTTTCAAATTGCTGCCACCACATTTCAAAGGTATGTATTTAAAGATAGCAGCACGATTGTGCAAGCACCCTTAAGCAGTCCCATAAAAAGCTATGTATAGCCGCCATCTTGCGAAAGCACTCTTAAGGTGTCTCATAGCCGCCATCTTGTGTCCACCATCTTGCGCAAGCATCCCAAGGGAGTCTCATAAGAGCAGCAGCCATCTTGCGACCGCCGTCTTGCGCAAGCACCTTTAAGGCGTCTCATAAGGAGTCATGTATAGCTGCCATCTTGTGTCCGTCATCTTGCGCAAGCATCCCAAGGGAGTCTCATAAGAGCAACAGCCATCTTGTAGCCGCCATCTTGCGCACGCACCCTTAAGGCGTCTCATAAGGAGTCATGTATAGAAACCATCTTGTGCAATTGGCCTCGGGAAGGGCATCCGGCCGTAAAACTGAGGTTAAGCTCCTCCATGAGGTTAGGCTTGCTGTCTTATGTTAGGTTAAGCCCCTTTAAGATAGCGGACGTGAGGTTAGGTGGTGTCTCATAAGGAGTCATGTATAGCAGCCATCTTGTGCAATTGGCGTCGGGAAGGGCACCCAGCCGTAAAACTGAGGTTAGGCCCTTCCATGAGGTTTGGCTTGCTGCCTTTGTTAGGTTAAGCCCCTCCAAGATAGCAGATATAAGGTTAAGCTCACTCTCTTAGGCGTCAGGAAGGGCAGCCGGCCGTAAAACTGAGGTTAAGCCCCTCCGTAAGGTTAGGGTCGCGCTCTTAGGCGTCAGGAAGTGCATCTGGCTGTAAAACTGAGGTTAGGGCCTTCCATGAGGTTAGGCTAGCTCTCTTACGCATAAAAAGTTAGATTTAGCTCCTCCAAGATAGCGGAAGTGAGGTTAGGGTCGCGCTCTTAGCTAGCATGAGGAGGAGGCCTCTCCCAAGAGCCTGCGGTGGCGGTGGTGGTGGAGGCCTCTGCGGAGAGCGTGAGGAGGAGGTGGCGGTGGCGGCCGAACTCTCCACTATATCTACTAAAGAGGATTGCCGAAATCACTTGCTGAATGCTTGCAGCTGACTTGTATGACGAGTAAAGTACGAATGAACACGTACATATGTATATGTCCCTAAAAATTAGAAATGAAATTGCTAGTTGTGGATTTTTACTGCATTTCTATCTTTTATTATTGCTATTGTTTTTTAGTTTTATAATTGTTGCTCTCTTCATTTATATAATGTACAGCTCGTTGGCTGAATGGTCAGCGTAGTGCTCTTTGGTTCAGAGGGGCCCAGGGTTCGATTCCCGGCCGGGTCGGAAATGTTAACCTGAAATGGATAATTCCCCTGGCTTACAGACTGGATGTTTGTGCCGTCCACGACATTCGTGCAACTCAGAAACAACACTATCCTGCACAACAAAAATACGCAATTTCCTATACATGGCAGATCTCGCCCACCCTCGTCAGAGGGTGTGCCTTACAACGGCTGAACCCTCCTAGAAGTAGCCACATGAAATTTAAATTTAATAATTTGTTATGTACATTCTATCTCCATATCTGCTATTAACCAACGGCCGTAGCCGTGTTGAAACACCGGATCCCGTGAGATCTCCGAAGTTAAGCAACATTGGGCGTGGTCAGGAGATGGATGGGTTGCCACGCGCTGTTGGTGGGGGGTAAGGGAATGGAGGAGCGGAAAGGAACTGGCCACCCTACCGCACGTAAACTCCGGCTCAGGAACACCTCTGCGGAGGTTCGGACCGGCCTTTGGACAGAATAACCCTTACCTACCTACCTACCTATATCCGTTATTAGTACTACTATATCATTTTTCTATGGTTTGTTGTAATTTCTTTTACAGCAGGTGGCCCCTCCAGCCCCGTACTTTCTACCTATAAGTGTCCCGACTGCACTGATGATGAGTGGGATGCCTAATCGTTGGTTTAAAAAGGAGCGCTACAACGTGCCGTACTTCTAATGTGAAATAAATAGCAGTCATTTTACTACACACGTCCATTAACAGGGTGCGTTTTAAACACAGTAAAAGTGCAGAAAATAAAGTTTAATAACTTATTAATTTGTACAAGTACAGACATTCTACTGTACCAATAAGTTGCTTGTATGTGCCTTGAACGATCCATGAGCTCTTAATTGTAACTCTGTTCAGTGAAATACGTATACAGAAGGCAGGTGGCTACTTCGGAACTCCTGAGCGTACCGTCCACGAGCTTCTGCTACATTCCGATCAGATTCTCCATAGATAAAAATTATGTCTGTGTGTTCGTCGTTGTTGAACGCACCAGCCATTGTCGATATATTGACAGCTACTGTAGTAATGCTGTACCAAATACAAGCCTACTACTGAGAGCTCGAAAACAAGCCTTTCTAAATTTAACGCAAGGGGGCGCATTTGACGAGTAGCCAATACCCCTGTGAAAATTAGTTATTAGGCATCCCATTCAACATTAGCGCATGCGGTACACTCACAAGTCAAAAGTACGGGGCTGGCGAGTCACTTGGTATACTTGTATATTTTTATGATCAAGCAACAATGGTAGTCAGAGTGGATGAAGAACTCATCACCAATAAAATCCCAGTTGACAAAGGAGTTCGCCAAGGTGACACAATATCTTTAAAGCTTGTGTACCCTTGCCTTCGAATATGTGTTCAAAACTCTTCATTGGGATAATGAAACAATAAAAATCAACGGGTTATATTAGAACCACCAGCGTTTTGCAGATGACATTGTGCTCATAAGTGAAAATCTAGAAGAGCTAGAAAACATGATCAAGGAATTAAAAACTGCCTCTGCTAAGATCGGTTTAGAAATGAACATTGGCAAAACGAAAATATTAAGCCCAGACAATCAACCACTTAAAATGGGAAACCACTATATAGAAGCTGTCGATGAGTACATCTATCTTGGACACAAGATGAAACTTGGAAAAGACAACCAAAATGCAGAAATTCTTCGCAGAGTAGGTATGAGGTGGATAGCATTCCGAAAACTAAGATTCATCCTGACCAACAACCATGTTCCGATCAACCTGAAGGCCAAGGTTTATAATACGTGCGTATTGCCAGTTACTACTTACGGTCTAGAAACGATGCCTCTGACTAAGGCAAGTGCTCGCAAGCTTCAGCGAACACAACGAGCCATGGAGCGACAGATGCTAGGGATCAGCCTTAGAGATAAGATCCATTCAGAGGACATCAGGAGAAGAACTAATTTAACAGACATCCTAGAGAGGGTAGCAAGACTAAAATGGCAACGGATAGGACACGTAGCTCGAAAAGACTACAACAGGTGGACCTCTAGGATTGCTCAATGGAGACCATGGGAACACAAGAGAGGCATTGGAAGACCCCAGAAGAGATGGCTTGATGACATAAAGCAGTTGGCTGGAACACGCTGGTTCCAAGTGGCTCAAGACCGAAGACGATGGAAGCATATGGAAGAGGCCTATATCCAGGAGTGGATTGAAATAGGCTAGAAAAGAAGAAGAAGGAATGTTGTGGTTAAGTGTAAGAGAGCGCCTTTCCCTAATTCTTCCACGAATAAAGACGAATTAGAAACTTACTTGCCAATGATCTGAAAATATAATTATTTCATGTACTGTACTCCATATGTTTTGTATCTACAATAAATCTTTAGTGATTTGGAAACTTTTCAAATGGTGTCCTGATTTTTAACTAAATTAAGTGTTTGAAAACTTCCGGATTTATACACTTTATAATTTTCATTGCGGTGTATTAATTCCTAACATGGAAGAAGAAAACGCAAGCGGTGTCAAGTAAGGATTACGAGTGATGAAAGCTTTAGGGCTGATACAAGATAAATATACCGACAAAAAAAATAAAACTGGCATTATTTCCTCTTCATAAGTTTAACATAAATTTGCATTGGGAAAAAATGTCTGACTCCGAAAGCAATTAAATATAAATCAAAATCAACAGCTGGAGGGAGGGTTTACTTTTTACTAAATCTGGTGCAGTGGGAGAAACGAATACAGCTACAAACCCTCGGGAGAATCTCTCTAAGACGAAGTCCATGCAATTGGAGATTGTCAGGTCTATGAGCAGAAGAAGGCAGTGAAAGAGAAACCTACTGGAGAGGAATGTCTGTGGTGCCAGAGGAAGAAAGCTGAGTACTCACAGTAGACGGGCATATTTTGCCAGTTCCTTCACTTGTTGCAATTTCCATCCCTGTAAACTACAATATTGTATCTAACTGGTTGTTAGCATGTACATGATTATTTTTGTCGACCCCTCAATTTTTTCTAGAAATCCTGAGGCACGTATATGGACATGTGAATATCAGTGGCTTCTCGCGACGTACTTGATTCCTTGGTCTCTGTGGCCCTTAATAGTTCCATCTTTAGACATAAATATGTCTCATGCTTGGGGGTCAGCAGAAAGTAGCGATACAAAATGTGTGACATCATGTTACCTAGCAACCGTGCAGGCTGTGATGTGATGTATTGATGGATGGTCATGGCTAAGAGACACACTATGAAAGAGGTGCGTTGGAGTACAGATGGTCGATGTAATCTTGCAGCATGTGTCCTGTTGCCTAGTAGGCACTGGGTCCTCCATGGGCACTGATAAGTGATGGCATCGACCCGCGTAAGGCGCGAATGACGTCCTGGGGTATAGCCATCTATTGCTGCATTCATCTGCTTCCACATTTCATCGTTGGTGATTGGGATTGGTTCACAGCGCCGCACCAGTCCTTTCACCATATCCCACACATTTTCGATTGGCGATAAGTCCAGTGATCAGGCGGGCAGGGCAAGAGTCTGACATCCTGTGACAACAAGAAGGAACGTGTTCGTGCAGTAACATGTGGTCGCGCATTGTCCTGCTGAAATATGGTGTCTGAGGTGTCGTGCAGAAACGGTATAGCTACGAGTCACAGGATGCCATTCACGTAGGTCAAACTGGTCACAGTGCCCTAGATACGCACCAACTGTGATTTGTGGTTGTACTCAATAGCACCCCACACCATAAGGTCTTGAGTTGGCGCTGTATGTCTTGTGCGAATGCAGTCAATGCGATGCCTCTCTCCCTGTCTGCGGCGAACCAAAATGCGGCCATCATTTTCAAGCAAACAGAACCTGGATTCGTCCTAAAACACTATCTGCTGCTATTCCTGTCCCCAGTGACGTCGTTCCATACACCATTGCAGTCTACCATGTTTATGCACATTAGTCAAAGGTAGGTGGAGAAGTGGACGACGCGCCGGTAAGCCAGACTGTAATAAACGGCGACGGACTGTCACTCCTGATAGTGTACGATGTGTTGCACTGTTCCACTCTTGCGCCAGAGTCGAGGAGAACGCGGATCTCTACTGCAATGCCATTCGGATGAGGTATCGATCTTCTCGGCGACGGTCTGGGCGGTGCGACCAGACCCATCTTGTCGTGTTCTATGGTCTCCTGTGAACCATTCTGTACACCATCGTTGCACTACAGACACACTACGTCCCACACGAGCAGCAGTTTCCCGGATGGATGCATCGCGTTATCTCATGCCATTAATGCGCCCTCTTTCAAATACACTCATTTAACGGTATGGTTTTCGCATACGTCTGCGAGGCATCCTGCACGTCTCCTCAATCACACTAATCCATTACCTTCGGTTTATAGCGACAACGAGTGCCGCAGACATATTTCACCAATCGGTGGAGGTGCGCCAAGATATCGATGTAGACGTTGAACCTGAGAGCCGACATGGTTCAAATGCTAATCATTTCTTCAGAACATACTAATGCACATGTCTTGTGTATAGGAACTTCCTATTCCTAGTCTTTCAAGGTGTTCTGGTTTTTATGAACAAGAGTAGAGTCCGGATTTTTAGGTACTCATAGGTTAGAATGCAAAGTTACTGAAACGAGTAACAAGTATAGTCTACCCTGTAAAACGGTTATGGTTTGAGATTTGCATAGACATTAGGGGTACAATCTGTAGAACTCCTGTAATTTATGTTGCCCTTGCTACATTGTGGAAGAAAGGGTTGCACGACATTTCCTACGAACCAGATTACTTTGCATTCTAACCTATTACCACCTAAAAATCTGAGGTCTAAACATGAGTGTATTATCAAAGAAAGGCGTTAGAGTACAGAAGGTCGATGTGATCTTGCAGACTGTGATGTGAAGTATTCATGGATGACAATGGCTAAGGGATATATTATCAAGCAAGGGCGGTAGGGTAAAGATGGTCAATAAGATCTTGCAGAATGTGATGTGAAGTACTGACCGATGACCATGACTGAGAGACACATTATCAAAAAGAGGCGTTAGAGTACAGATGATCGATGCGATCTAGCAGGCTATGATGTGACTAAGAGATATATAGAAGGATATTTTTTCTAGAGAAATAATTATTCCATTGGTGGTAATTTCAAAGGCCCTGAGTCAGTTTTTCCCTTTCCATGCACTGAATACTACACTTGTCGACTCCAAATTCCACACATATATCTCTTTAAAATGGTTCGTTAGATGTTATCAATTAAAGATTCATTTAGAGAAAGACATATTTTAAGATCATTTGGCTTTCCCAACTGGAAATTTGACAGACGTTTCTGCCATTATTGCCCTTCTTGACTTCTTGTATTTCTTCCAGGTTAGTATTCAACAAGTAGACTACAGACAATTGTACAACGCTTTAAATGTGGCCACAATGATTTCCATAGTGATTCTACACAAATACCGTATCCTTTGTGGGAAAATCAACGACAAACCAAAACCAAACTCCATGGCACTACAGCCCTTGAAGGGGCTTGGCCTACCAAGCGACCGCTGCTCATCCCGAAGGCCTGCAGATTACGGCCTTTATTCTTGGCTTTCGAGACCGGGGCCGCTATCTCGCCGTCAGATAGCTCCTCAATTATAATCTCGTAGGCTGAGTGGACATCGAACCAGCCCTCAGGTCCAGGTAAAAATCGCTGACCTGGCCGGGAATCGAACCCGGGGCATTCGAGTAAGAGGCAAGCAGGCACGCCACCCCTACACCACGGGACCGGCAAGATAAACGACAAGGAGATTTTAAATTGCGTTCTTACAGCATGTGTTCAAAACGTGCACTATGAAATTCACGATATTGTTCGTAATATTTCTGAAGATTATTGAACATGTTGGTGAAATTCGGAAATATTTGTAATTCGGTCATCTGTCTTGGGAAACCGATTCTTTCTCCATGAGATCGGGAGAGCATGAAGGGTCCAGGAGAAATCAGGCCATCTCCACAGTGTCGTTGCAGGAGGGTAAGTGACTCACCTGCTATGTGCTGTACATCCACTGTCATTGGAGTGGCAAGTTCCTGGCGCGACAAAAACGCCCAAATGTCACACGAATGGTGTAATAAAGGCGTACCTTTAGACAAACTAGTCCACTGTTTTTGGATTCCGTGCAGCATCCCCTTCGAAATAAGGGCACAATATTCCATGATTATTGATTTACCACTCAGACAAGCAAATTTCTTTACGTACTTGCTGATCTTAAAATTATTATTAATTACTATACCTCGGATTTTTAGGTGGTAATAGGTTAGAATGAAAAGTAATTTGGTTTGTAGGAAGTGTCATGTAACCCGTTGTATCATAATGTAGGAAGAGTAGCAAGAATTCAAGGAGTTCTATTGGGCTGTACTCCTAATATCTATGCAAATCTCATAGCATAACCGTTGTACAGTGTAGGGTATACTTGTTACTGGCTAAAGCATGTTTGCATTCTAACCTATCAGTACCTAATAATCCGGACTCTATTAATAATATTGTAAGGACCAGTGCGGCATTTGGTCTGTACATGAATATTAGCAATACTAAGCGGACTGTATTTTTGAAAACGCCGAAGCAGGCTTCCCTGCACATTAACAACACAATTGTTGAGCAAATGTCATCCTTCAAATATCTTTGGACTAAAGTGACTCAGCACTGCGATCCCAAGAATGAAATATTATCCAGTATTGGACATGCCAAAAATTTGTTCAAAAGTACAGGATCTCTCTTATAAACCCAGACCGAGAGCACGATGTTTGTACTATGCGCTACAGCAGCTGCCTGAGCCCAACTTACGTCGCGCGCGGCCGCCCTGCTTTAAAAGTGTATGTAATCTTATATGTAATTTTACCTTATAAAAGATGCTGGCAGTGTCGTTCTTCATAATGACGGAGCTCATAAACACCATTAGGATTCTCTGCACACCAATTGCAATAGTTATGACTGTTCACACGACCATTAAGATGAAACCAGGCCTCATCCGATAAGAACACTGGCTGTGGGTCCAATAAACGATCATCAATGATGCAAGATACCACTCACAATATCTCACTCTTGTGGCTGGATCAGTAGATTTTAAACAATGGGCCAGTGTAAACCTGTACCATTTGATGTGCAACAGCTTTGTAGCTCTGTGTGCAGAATAAACCGAAACCCCTACTTGTTGTGCTAATTTTCTGAGTGATTTATTTGGTGACCGTTCAAGATACTCACCAATGCCATCTAGATTTTCCTCTGTTAAAATTGTTCGTGTGCGCGCATGTTTTATTATTGAGCACTGAGACAGTAGTTTCAAATTTATTTACAATTACATGAATCTGTGCTCATGACGGTAATACTACACCAGGAAATTAAGGGCTGCACTCGGCTAGAAATAGCTACACGAAATTATTATTATTATTATTATTATTATTATTATTATTATTATTATTATTATTATTATTATTATTATTATTAAAAGAAATTGCTGAACAAATGCATCGCGTATCCGCCGAAGACGACTCGTACTTCAAATAACTTTTACATACGAAAATACGGTGTTGCAATGATAACAGCTGAGATTCAGACTGGCGACTCATGCTTGCAAGGTCGAACACGTACACGCTTCTTGCAAGATCAAATACTATGAGTGCCTCCCGTACAGATGCTTAGGTCTGGAAAAGTAAAAACGCCTCTGGGCAGTCTAGGTTTACAAGAGAGGCCCTGTGTGAAGGCCCTATTCACCAGTAGAGATCTCAACCTTCAGCTCCGAGCTTGGAGTTTGCTATGCTACATTTTCCCTGCGCTTCCGTATGGTTTTGAAGGCTGGACATTCAGCCCTTTGCTGGAGCGGTGGATTAAAGACTTCGAAGTGTACTTGTACAAAATATTTGTGTAGAAAGGAAGGAAGGTCAATGAGGAACTGCTCTACTTGTTAAATAAGAAAAAAAAGAGCTTCTAACAACCATCAAGGAGATCGGCTTCATTATGAGAGCTGAACGATATTAACTTCTCCAACTCATCATCTAGGGGAAAATTGAAGAAAAACAATCTGTGAGGAGACGGAGGAATTCCTGGCTCAAAGACCTGCACCACTGGTAGGAACAGACTTCCATTGAAATCCTTTGAGTCGCTGTTTCACGAATTGACATAATCAACTGGATCGCCAACCTTCGTAGGCGACATCCTAAGAATAACTTGGGAAGTAAAATCGCTTCAGATGGCTTAAGTTCAGTCGATATAAAGAGCAGAATTGTACAGGCAAAGGTCGCCTATTACAAGAAAAGGGTGATGCTTACATCAAGGAATCTAGATGCGGAAACTAAAAAGAGATTTATGAAGTGCAATGTTTGGAGGTGTTCGAGAAGTGGTGCTGGGGGCGGATTGAGAAGGTGTCATGGACAGCAACACTCATAAATGAAAAGATTCTTAGAAGAATAGGTGAAGAAACATCTTTGTTATCAACAATGAGAAAGAGAATATACCAATTACTTGGCCATCTCTACGGGCACAATAGTTCTATAGAAGGAATGAGTCAAGGCAAGAGAGGAAGAGGAAGACCTAGACTGGAACACTCTAGACAGAGCAGAGAAAATGTAGGAGCAGGCTCATATGACTAAATTAAGAGAGAAATAGATTACAGGGAGGAATTTAGGAGAAATATTGCTGCCAACCAATATTCAGATAATGAATCAAGAAGAAGATTCCATGATCGGACATGGCGCACCAAATCGTAATCCCAGAAGCCGATACCAATTTTGTACATCTACATAAATGTTTTCAGAACGTCCTTGTATTGCTTCTATTACTTTTCCCTGATTTTGTTGTTCATTTCTCGTTATTGAGAATACATCAGTCACTCCGGAAGGCTTCTCTTAGGCTTGTGGTTGACGCAGAGCGATCACATTGAGCAACTTGGACAACCAATTGCCAAGAATTCCCGTAGCCCTTGATAGGACAATTTTTAAATTCATAAAACAATTTTCTGTCATTTCTTGGTTCAGGTGAGCCGTATAAATAGATTGATACTGTTTTTCTAAAGGATTACTTGTTAGTTTTACAAAAAAAATAGGTGTGTACTGTACCGTGAATGAGGAAGGTGGCTTATTTGGACATCATTGTAATTACAGCGTATTAGGTGTCATTTAATTTTATCTCCAACACTTAAAATTAGAACTGGAATATCAACTCAATACAACTTCACCACAAAAATTCATAACTAATATTTTATACCCAATGTAATTTTAGTTTGTATGCAATTGTACAAAGGCACTTCAAACAGGGAGCAACCTTACACTTAGAGCAGGTAACACTGGATAGTTTTACAGTCTTTTCTTTGCTACAATGAGTACAGCGCTGGCTATTACCTCCCAAAGGTGTATGTTTGCCTACACTGATGAATTACCTCGCCTACAATAACTCTTAATTTGAGTGCAAAAGTCGAAAATACCACGAAAAGCAAATGGGAGCTTATGTTCCACAATCGGAGTAGCAGTATTATTACTGCAAATATCACGTAAGTGGGTGAAATCCCAGCTCAGAAATGCATGACGGTTCATTTATCATATATAGCCTTATTTGTCTGAGGTGCAGGAGCGTGCTTGTCTCATAACAGAAGGCCCCTGGGTTCGACTCCCGGTCAGGTCAGGAAATTTTATCCTGGATCTGAGGGCTGGTTCGAGGTCCACTTAGCCTATGAGAATACAACTGAGGTACTATCTGACCGTGAGATAGCAGCCCTAGTCTAGAAATCAAGAAGAACGGTCGAGAGGATTCGTCGTTCTATCTACACGACAAATGGTAATCTGCAGGCCTTTGGGCTGAACAGTGGTTGCTTAATAGGCCATGGACCTTCGGGGCTGTTACGCCATGTGATTTGGTTTTGGTGTTGTTTGAACTTTCATGTGAATTATTATACTATTGTCTATTTAAGGAGGACTGTTGTTCAATTACAGCCATGATTATCACTTTAAAACTCTTCTATATAGAAGAGAAAATACGAATTTGTTTGCTACTTTTTAACATATATCTGTATGTTTTCATTTCGTCTTCCTGGAGTAAACGAAAATGAAATGGCGTATGGCTTTTAATGCCGGGAGTGTCCGAGGACATGTTCGGCTCGCCAGATGCAGGTCTTTTGATTTGACCTGCGCGTCGTGATGAGGATGAAATGATGATGAAGACGACACATACACCCATCCACCCTGCCAGAGAAATTAACCAATGCTTGTTAGAATTCCCGACCCTGCCAGGAATCGAACTCGGGACCTCTATGACCAAAGGCCAGCACGCTAACAATTTAGCCATGAAGGCGGACTTACGGCAGTAACAGTGGACTCAGGATATCTTATTCATAAGTCAAAAGTAACAGACATGAAAGTAGTGAGAATGATTGCTGGTAGAAACCGGAGGGAAAAGTGGCAGGTTGAGGAGATAAAGGATAAGTTAGTGGGGTCAAGTGAGGCGAATGGAGGAGGACACGGCTACCGTCCTGCTGGGAGAATAATGGACTCTGTTAAGGAGGCAGACCAACACGACGATGGCTTAGGCTCAGTTTCTAACGGTTTAAAGATAATAATAATAATAATAATAATAATAATAATAATAATAATAATAATAATAATAATAATAATAATAATAATAATAATAATAATAATAATGTTATTTTCTTTACGTACCACTAACTACTTTTACGGTTTGCGGAGACGCCGAGGTGCCGAAATTTAGTCCCTCAGGAGTTCTTTAACGTGCCAGTAAATCTACCGACAGGAGACTGGCGTATTTGAGTACCTTCAAATACCACTGGACTGAGCCAGGATCGAACCTGCACAGTTGGGGTCAGAAGGCCAGCGCCTCAACCGACTGAGCCACTCAGCCCGGTTGGTTTAAAGATAAGAGATATAGAACTAAACGTATCCACGGAACTATCTCCAAATAGAGGAATGTGGAGGCAGATAGTAAGTTCACAGAGGCTTGCAGACTGAACGCTGAAAGGCATAACACCGGGCGATTTGGCTGTGCGGTTAGGAGCGCTCAGCTGTGAGCTCGCATCTGGGAGATAGTGGGTTCGAACCCCATTGTCGGCAGCCCTGAAGATGGTTATCTTTGGTTTCCCAGTTTTACACCAGGCAAATGCTGGGGCTGTACCTTAATTAAGGCCACGGACGCTTCCTTCCAATTCCTAGGCCTTTCCTCTCCCATCGTCGCCATAAGACCTATCTGTGTCGGTGCAACGTAAAACAGCTAGCAAAAATAAGGCATAACAGCCTATGATGAAGGCGTATGTATGTATGTATGTATGTATGTATGTTGTTTAGCACCGCACTAGCTCATCGCAGGTTTTCAGTGACGGAAGGATGGGAAAGGGTTATGATTGGGAAGGTGGCGTCCATGGCCTTAATTAACTTATGGTACAGTATGACATGAAAATGGGAGACCACGGAAAACCATCTTCAAGATTGCTGACGGAGGGATTCGAACATACTATCCCCCGAATGCAAGGTCACAGCTGCACGACTCTAACCGCGAGGCCGTCTTGCTCAGTACGTATACTTTAACACTTCCAAAAAAAGAATAGGTTTTAAAATTTATAAGCATTTTTTTTACCCCGTAGAAGGTAAAGAAATCGATGTGGAACAGATGGCAGGTACTCGAAGCTATCTCTTGAATGAGGAGAGGGGTCAAGTCAATCCACTTCGCCCACGTGACCAGGAAAGTGAGAGTAGACTGCGGCAGGAAGGAAGGATTTGGCTTCCTTGTGACGATGCGGCGCAGCGTGGCGTGGCGTGACGTGGGGCGGGGGCGGTGCGAGACGCCTGGCCCCAGGATAAATCATTAGAGGCAGAGCTAGCCTTGCTTTTTGCTCTCTCCTCACCACCGACACACCGTCTGGGGGCTACTCACCACACACACACCCACACAGCAGAGTGCACGACCCTGCTGACCTTATTCTCACGGCCTCCCTAGGTCACGGTCAAGGCCAAGAAGACGACGTAAAAGGGATGGCCGGACGTACGTAACAAGCACAGTCTGGGTCGAAAGAACACGTCCACTGCTTCTACCGTGCAAGGACGACTTTATCAGTCACTCGTAAGACGATAAACGGTTCAGAGTTCACAACTGGACACTGCACCACTTAATAAGGCATTTCCCTAAGCGATTAAATGAGTAATATCAAGGGTGTCCAGACATTCCGTACCATTGGATTTTTGGGAACAGTTTGTACCACCTAAGTCGTTATCTACCTGCCAACGTTTTTCCGGCAATCTCCAAATATTTACGTCCGGACATTCCGTACCACTTGATGTCAAACTGGAATTCCATTTCCACGCCAACGGATGTAATGAGCCTGACAGAAATCAGAATCAAAAATAATTCACAACATTTGCAGAAGAGGTAGGTAAGGGTTGTTCTGCCCGAAGGCAGGTCCGAACCTCCGCAGAGGTGCTCCTGAGCCGGAGTTTACGTGCGGTAGGGTGGCCAGTTCCTTTCCGCTCCTCCATTCCCTTACCCCCCACCAACAGCGCGTGGCGACCCATCCAACTCCTGACCACGCCCAATGTTGCTTAACTTCGGAGATCGCACGGGATCCGGTGTTTCAACATGGCTACGGCCGTTGTTTGCAGAAGAAAATAACTATATAATTTTAACAATTGCTATACTTATCACTTATGTTTACGTAAATGTTATCACAAGAAAGTCGATTATTTGAAGAAATCCTCAACAAAACAATACATAGAAGTATACATCCAGGGGCGAGTGGCTGTGAGCTTGCATCCGGGAGATAGTGGGTTCGAATCCCACTGTCGGCAGCTCTGAAGATGGTTTTTTCGAGGTTTCCCATTTTCACACCAGACAAATGCTGGGGTTGTATCTTAATTAAGGCCACGGCAACTTCCTTCCAACTCCTAGGCCTTTCCTATGCCATCGTCGTCATAAGACCTACAGTATCTGTGCCGGTGCGGCGTAAAGCCACTAGCAAAGAAATAGGATGGATAATATTCTTATTACTGTGGATATTTATTAACTACTGCATTGTTTCAGTATCAAGTAAGTAAAATAAAAGATTCTAATGAACTGGCCGATATGGGCTTGAAGGTCACGCGGAAACAGGAAATTGCTGAAAGGTGGAAGTAGTTGGGTCCCCCTGAAGGACGAATACGAGATAAGATTTAACACGTGTGCTAATGAAATCAGTTGGGCTCGACGGAATGTTAACATCAGTGGTGCTCACACCGTGCGGAGGCTTCTGCGCCATTAGTGGACAATGGATATACAGATGAATATATTAATTAGGATATCGTTTTTACTTCGCAATACTTCCATTCTCTTTCAAGTGGTACAGAATGTCCTCTCCTAAATATTTGAAAGTCATTAGCTGACACTTCGCAGGTAATCAGCGAGTCAAGTGGTACGAAATGTCCGGTGGTACGAATTGTTCATGGTACTAAATGTCCTAGAACCATATCAGGCTCCACCCACAAGCCTGAGCAATTAAATAATACAAAGCAGTAGCGCACCAAGCTGCACTCCGAGCACACTCAGTAACTAGAGAGTTGTGCATCACTGTTATTGTTGAAAACATTTCTTAGCACACAAAGTAGGGGTCACCATACGACAAAGAACGAAAATGAATCAAATTCCTCAATTGTGCCCAAAGTTGAAAGACTAAAGAGCCCGGAAATGCTTCAAATTATGAGTCTTATATAGCTCTGTCAAACTAAAAAAAAATCGAAAATCACTTCCGGCCTAAATGCAGTTCCGGAAAAAACAGCCTAAAATAGCTTGTTTCTTTACTCGTAATCTTTTTTATTCAAAGCAAAGCCAAATTAACTTAGATACATAATTCTTTCTGTAATGAGTTCCTTGGTTCAATAACCACAAGTGATTTTTTATTTTTATTTTTTTAATGTCCACACTGAATGTAATTACAAGGGCTTAAGTGAAACAATGCACTGACTCACATTATCGCTCGTAGTAGTAGGAAAAGGCAAAACTGCTAATCTAATCGACCGGATAACAATGATTAAGAAAATGATTGTAAGTTTTACGGATAAATAAAGAATATATTCTTATACGTTATTTTATTTACAATTTCCGTGGGTCAGGTAACAGGGTTCCCGCCTCTCACCGCTGGATACCGCCGTTCAAACCCCGGTCACTCCGTTTGTGCTGGACAAAGCGGAGGCAAGACAGGATTTTCTCCGATTACTCCGGTTTTCCCTGTCATTTTTCATTCCAGCAACACTCTCCACTAACATTTCTTCTGTCAGTCAATATTATTGCCCCAGAGGGGTGCGACAGGCTTCGGCAGCCAGCATAGTTCCTATCCTTTCAGCTAGATGTGGGCTTCATTGATTCCATCCCTGACCCGGACTGGAAACAGATTGAAGATTCTCATTTCATTTTCACTTTATTTTATTTACCTAAAATACGTAGTCCATATCCCTAGGATGTTTTCAACATTGAGTTGCTTGCCTGAAGGACTAGAACTGTGGATTTTTTAATTTTCTTTTTTTGCTATTGGCTTTTTTTTTGCTATGGGCTTTACGTCGCACCGACACAGATAGGTCTTATGGCGACGATGGGATAGGAAAGGCCTAGGATTTGGAAGGAAGCGGCCGTGGCCTTAATTAAGGTACAGCCCCAGCATTTGCCTGGTGTGAAAATGGGAAACCACGGAAAACCATTTTCAGGGCTGCCGATAGTGGGATTCGAACCTACTATCTCCCGGATACAAGTTCACAGCCGCGCGCCTCTACGCGCACGGCCAACTCGCCCGGTGCTATTGGCTTTAGGTTGAACGGATTCTCACGTGTTTTATGGCGACAACGGGTTGAGGCAGCACTAACAATGGGCAGGAAACAATCGTGGTCTTATGTTAAATATAGCCTCAGCATTCGTTTGGTAGGAAAGTGGGAGGCCACGGAAATCCATCTTCAATGCTGCCAATAGTGGGGTTCGAACCCACATTTTCCTAAATTCAAGCTCAGGGCTATGTAAACCGAACCACGCAGCGAACTCTAATCCTCTAATCCTCTTTTCTTCTTCTTGTCCGTTTCACCCACTTTGGAGTACGATAGATCTATCAATGGTTAGTGAGTCGTGTTTTCCTGTCCTTCCAGTACTTTTTCATTCTTTCAGATCTTGCCTTCCTCCCTTCTTCAGAAATTCTGTATAGTCGTTTGGGCTTCACCCTGTCCTGAAACCTCTTTATTTTATCTTTGGTTATTTTCTTCGCAGATCCATCTACGAGCATCTCTTCTGTAAGTTGGAATTCTCGTAGGTCCTTCTCAGTTTTCTTAAACCAGTTCGGCTTGGTTTTCGTATTACGGAAATAGACGAAGATTATTTTAGTTTTCCTTTTTGAATCCATTCTTAGGATGTGGCCATAGCAGTCAATTCTCCTTTTCCTTATTGTGTCAGAAATCCTTTCTGATTTCCTATACAGGGTTCCCGGGGCGCATAACCTTGATTGTAAACTGGTGACTCAAGTAGTTCACAAACTCATGTTTATCGTTCATGGGAACGTGTAATCCTCTTTTATTCGTTATTGTATTAATTGTATTTATTGTATTTATTGTATTTATTTATTGTATTGTTTTAATATAATTTATTTTATATTATTTTCATATATTTACTATATATATAGGGTGAAAGGGAATGTTATTTATGTACTTAAAATAATGATCATACGGTATTGTAGAAAACGATATTTTTAAGGCAAACGTGAAACATTTTATCTATTTTTCCGACGTACAGTAAATACTGTGATAGTAGGTACGATGTACAGCACAATATTTTTATAAAAGGTAATATAACACGCGCCGCAGTACAGTGGCTTGCTTCTGTATGCTGTGAGTCACTCAAGTCACAAGGACAAGCCGCATGTTGTGACAAACACAACACACCTGGACAAGGACGAGAGTAATTTAAAGAATCACAACAAGCACACGACCTGGTTATGTAGCTTGGTGTTTATCAACACTGGCTATGTGCCATAGACCTGGGGCCTGTTCCACGAACAAACTTTGCAACTTTCCAACTTTGCACTTTTCACTTTTCAATTCTTGCAAAGTGCAAAGTCTTTTTGTTCCACCATGATCTAGGTTGTACTTTTCAATTTCTTCGCAAAGTGAAAAGTCTTTGCGAATGAGTGATCCGATCGAGTTTATTCCATAAGCAAACTCTATAGGCCTAATACTCTATGATTTTAATGCTTTACTTTTCGCGGCGAACTTGCCGGTATAATTGTCGTACCGTTAAAGTCGTTATCGCGGGAAAGAAAGGTTAGTATTACAAGAAGCTGGCCGTGCTGGAAGTTGTCAAGGAGAAACGTGACCTTTTTTTAAACAACTTTAAAGATAACCTCTCAAATGATGACACACATCAATGTTAACGAGAGTACCGTCAACACATCCACACACAGAAGGAAATTCACCCCTCATTAGAAATCCCGTCGCTTTGTTATCTGGATTATCAGACCAACGTACTGTTAGGAAATATTACATTTACTATAACATCTACGACTTTGATAACAGTTCTGCAAATAACTGATTTGGATGTCCCATGCATTGCTGCTACACCGTGCAGCTAGGCACCATTTACTAACCGATGTATATAAGCATATAAGAATTTGTTCTTTTCCGGAAAGGAATTGACTTCTTTTTGTTGCATGTTTCAATAAATGACCGATCATTTCAAGAATATAGTCAGCCTGTGTTGGAATAATACGAAATCACTCGCGAAATTACGTCGAAGTGAGGTTATGAAAATTAATCCTGTCTTTGTACGTTCTCTTACTGGATTCTTCATCACTGTCCTCACTTGATCCTAACAAAAGCTCACGTCGTAACTTGTTTATATCACTAATTGTACGCCGAGAAACTAATGTACATACTTGTTAACTAACATATGAAAAGGGAATCATCTCTTTGCAAGATTTATGAATACTTTTCAATTCATTTCTTTGCACTTTGCATTTCTGTACCAATGGCAATCCAGATAGTAAAATCACTTACAGGGTTGAATTTAGACGGATGGCAAGGAACTACCGTGGGTTTGATGTCGAATCAGAGAGCAGAAGTCGTAGTAGAGGGAGCTCCGGCATCCGTCTAAATTCAACCCTGTAAGTGATTTTACTATCTGGATTGCCGATCTGCCTCAGACCATTTTCACGTGTTAGAAAAACCTCGACCTTTCCACCTTATCAAATTCTATGTCTTTTCAAACAGTCGATAACAGGCTTGAAAAGTGAAAAGATTCCCAACTTTTCACTTTTCACTTTACAAGCTAAATCCAAAAAGTGATGGTGGAACAAAATCTGAACTGAAAATTGCAAACTGCAAAGTGAAAAGTTGCAAAGTTCTTTCGTGGAACAGGCCCCTGGTCACCCTTGAGCAGCGAGGTAAAGCAATGCGGAAAACATTGACTCTTGTCCTTCTGAACAATATCAGGATGTTGACAGCTGTGTCGTAGCAAATGCAGTTATAGTATTTTCGGTGCAAATTCCAACTTTTAACATTCACGTTGACCCAACGAATTCCATCTATAAAGGCGAGATCATGTTTGTCTGTCGGCTTTGATATCCTGGAGTATCAGTTAGTCATTGATCAGTACCTTCTTTTGTTTTATTGCCGGAGCTCCCTCTACTACGACTTCTGCTCTCTGATTCGACATCAAACCCACGGTAGTTCCTTGCCATCCGTCTAAATTCAACCCTGTAAGTGATTTTACTATCTGGATTGCCGATCTGCCTCAGACCATTTTCACGTGTTAGAAAAATCTCGACCTTGCCACCTTATCAAATTCTATGTCTTTTCAAACAGTCGATAATCAGTCATACAGAATATATGCCCATACAACAATATTTTTAATCACTCATTAGATCTCTATCGTACTTCCGTTCAATCAATGTGTTGCCTTAAATATTTCGTATTATTCTGTAATCTCTGTTTACTAGCTGGCAGATTTGTCTCCGTCTGCTCATAATCAAATTCCCGGAAGAATAACAGTTGTTTGTTTTATATACATTATGATACGTTTGGGACGTCATACAAGTAAAACGTACTGGAATACACGGTGCATCTTTTATCGACTGGTTCAATATAATTGGCCAGCTTGTGGGAGTCCTGAGATTGGTTTCCTCAGGTTTCCCGCCATGTCCGTGTAGAGGCTCTTAGATGGTCTTCACTCCACGGCAAAGAACACAAAGCGGCATCTGGTACGCTCGGTTTGAGAGTGTAACACGTTGGTCAACGCCTATTTAGAAATCAGTACTGCTGTCATCATACACCCTTCTATCAAGACACAATGATGTGGCGGGACATCTTCAGGCAGAATGGTCTCACTGTGTCTCTCACAGGCGGACGACTCTGTTACAGAAACACAAATTAAGGCAAGAGCAAGAGATAGATCATGACACAGAGCCACGAAAATCAACTCACAAATGAGAAACATATCCGTTGGCCACCAAATTTACCGGACTTGACACTTCCAATATTTTTGTACGGGGGTACGTCAAATGTCCAACACAAAAACAATTCATCAACAAGATCTGCCATGAGACAATCGTGAAGCCATTTTTACAAATCAAGTCAGAAAATCTTGACACCACGTGACGAAATACGTTCAGTAAGTTGGCTGAGTACACCATTTCTCACAACTTTTGCGAACTTCGTATATAATGAAGGTACTAAGTTATAAAGTCATAAATACAGTGGTTCACCTTCTGCATATATTTACTATGGTGACATCCCAAACGGGTTAGCTTGTATATTTTTGTTACTTAATTTAATATAAAATAAAATTTTATTATTTTTCTACTGCAGTACAGAGTTGCCATCAAGTTATCTCCCAACAGCATTGTATTTGTTAGTAATAAATGGAATCAGAATGTTTTGACAGTAATGGGTTAGCATGCACACCAACTTACCGGGTAGGAACTGTCCTCTACCCTCTCTTCCGTAGTGTAGCAAGAGTAACATAAGTTTTAGGGGCTCTAATAAACCGTGAGCCTACTGTTTATGCAAATCTCATAGCAGAACTGTTGTTCGGGTAGATTATACTTGTTATTTGCTTTAGTATGTAGTAATAAATGTTGAGATACTTCGCATTACGAAATGAAATTGTACACCCACGAACGGTAAGCAAGAATAGGCAAAGATAGTGAGGTCGCCATGTGTTTTTCTAAAAAAGATGTTCAAATTTGAATGATTTTCCCTTCATTAAAACATATTTTTAAGACCTGTTCGAGCGTTTTAGACATTTTCTTCAAAACTGAACCTTTAAAACCTTTCCTCAAACTTTGGTTGTCTTATTCCCGTAAATGTTTCCTGATTGTCTCCGTGGCGTAGTCGCTAGTGCAATGACAATGGGAAGGGAAAATTTCGAGTTCGAGTCGGATCTTGGCCAGCCCTTTCTTCTTTCTTGATACATCCCGTATTTTCTTACATTTTTTTGAGTTTATGGTACAGTTTATGGAACACAGGGAAGACCTCCTGCGTACCTGCATTAGAGTCGGTGCAGTGCGAATGAACGTAGAGTAGGGGCCCGCGTAGCATTTAAATTCTAACGAATAAAAATTACGACACGTTCAAACGACAAGGACGAATAATGATCCAAAATATTGCAAATAGCTCTAAAACAAAAAAGACCACAGCAAATAAAATATTGCGAAATAAATAAAGGATGTATATGTAAAAGAAATAGGTGCCCACCAAGGTCGAAATCTTCAATTCCCAATGCCAATGTGCTAGCGACTACGCCATGGGCACAAATAATAATAATAAAAATAATAATAATAATAATAATAATAATAATAACAATAATAATAATAATGTTATTTACTTTAAGTCCCACTAACTACCTTTTCGGTTCTCGGACACGCCGGGGTGCCGCAATTTAGTCCCGCAGGAGATCATTTTACGAGCCAGTAAATCTATCGACACGAAATTGAAGTATTTTAGCACCTTCAAATACCACCGCACTGAGCAATGATCGAACCTGCCAAGTTGGGGTCAGAAGACCAGCGCCTCAGCCGTCTGAGCCAATGAGCCCTGCAGACGGGCACAAGTAGGAAATACCTGCGGGGATAAGACTAAAAAGTTCTAGAATAGATTTTAAACGTTAAATGTTGAACAAAACAAGGCTCATTGACAAAAACTTTCCAACAGGGTTAAAATATTTTTAACGTAGGGCAAATCCTTAATATTTGAACAGTTTTTCTAGAAAACCACATGGCGGCCTCCCCTTGTAAGATTTAGTTACATATCTTTCCTTTCCTCTTCGCATGAGCCATCTCAGATCACTTCATTCCACCATCTTCGCCCCAGCCAGCCCCTATCTAGTATTCACTCTAGCATAACTAGTGGATGGCCATCCAACAACGGCTCTCCACTAATAACTGGTATAATCTGTATTCAGCTTTAGTAGCGAAGCAGATTACGCGGAATTCAGCGGCACAGCAGCGCGCCATACAATTGGCAGTAATGGTGTTAGGGATGAATTATCCAGTCTGCACTGTTCCAGAGATATGATGGACAGCAAGTAATGTTCTATGGGTCGGTCATTGTCAACCTCTTTATTTCCAGTTTTACACGCATTAATTACGTTAGTAGCTCAATGTCACGCCCCCCCCCCCCCATCCCCACACGAAAAACCTATAAATGATGCACTTTTAAATGGATACATGTCAGATATGTCACTTTACTCTGAACAAGCGCTCATGTCTGTTCCATTGGTTGTCAATCGCACGGGAAATTTTTTTCTCCCCTACTCACAGCTAGAGTAGAGGTAAAACACTTCTTCGGATGCTGTCAAGTCACAGAAGTGTGTCGCCAAGAA